>NC_083231.1:111547773-111835273 GCF_032191835.1 Heteronotia binoei | reverse complement strand
GGCAGGTCCTCGGCCATATAGGGCTTTAAAGGTGATAACCAGCACCTTGTAGCGAACTCGGAATACAATTGGAAGCCAGTGCAGCTCCCTCAGCCCAGGCCGCACGTGTTCCCACCGAGGTAGTCCCACTAGCAGCCTGGCCGCCGCATTCTGCACTAGCTGCAACTTCCGAGTTCGGCACAAGGGCAGCCCCATGTAGAGGGCATTACAGTAGGGTATGATGGAGGGCATTACAGTAGGGTATGATGGAGAATCAATCTGTGGATACCTGGGGCTCTGGGGAGCCTGTTTTTGAGATGGAGGCACCAGATTTTCAGCATAGCATCTGGTGCCTCTCCTTAAAAGCCCTTCCAAGTTTCAAAAAGATTGGACTAGGGGGTCCAATTCTGTGAGCCTCAAAAGAAGGTGCTCCTCTCCTTCATTATTTCCAAATGGAGGGAAGGCATTTAAGATGCATGGGTCCCTTTAAATATGATGACTGGAACTCCCTTTGGAGTTCAATCATGCACTTTTCTTATTTGGAGGTATCAGCTCACGGAAGAGCCTTGGCATTGGCTCGATGCGCAGCCATGCCCTCAAAAGTGTTAGAAGGGAAATATAGAAAAGTTCCGTACGAAGATCGACGCTGTTCTTGTGCCACGGGAGAGGTGGAGTCGATGACTCGTATGTTTTTTCGATGCCCATTCCATCAAGTATATAGGGACAGGTTTGTTTCCCCGTTTGTAGTCAAACCAGTAGCAGATGCGGACAGGGCGTGTTTGGAGAAACCTTTGGAGGATGCAAGTCCATTTATCTCTAGACAGATAGCTAAATTCTGCCGTTACCTTGTGAAGTTCCATACTAAGAAACAAGAAATTGTGGGTTTTGTATGATCTGCTTGAATTTTAAGTTATAAACGATTTTATATATTCTGATTTAAAGGATTTTCTATTAATTTGAACCGATTCTGGATTTTAAAATGGGTTAAATTATATTTTAGTTATCCCCGACCTGTATAGGTGCGGAAAAGTTGTATGTATTTTATGTAGTTTAGGAGGGTTTTCACATGATGTGTTACAGTTTTTATATTGGTCTATGACCGTAATAAAAAGTTCATTCATTCATCATGCTTGTCACATCTTTGCTCCTGACTCCACCCCCAAAGTCTCTTAGCTCCACCCCCAAAGTCCCCAGATATTTCTTGAGTCGGGCCTGCCAGCCCTCCTTTCTGCGTTTGTTTCTGAGTGCATCCAAGTCTTCCCTTCTTGTCTGACGAAGCCTGCTTAAGAGCATACGGAAGCTTTACATTCTGAATAAAACGTAGTTGGTCTTAAAGGTACACTTGTCTACTGCTTTGCTCTATTGCTTCAGACCAATCCGACTGCCTCCTGGGATCTCTTCCCTTCTATACTTGGTTGCGAGCCTGCTGCGGTGGGGAGGGCGGGATATACATCCAATAAACCTTAAACCTTACACCGTATTCCACTTTCACATCTGTCTTGCCGCCCTCCTGCATTTGTTGACCATCATACAGCGTTCACTCCGTTTCTAGCACTCTGCTGCCCCATGATAAGTGAAACTCCTTTTGCAGTGGTTCTTTGTTCTCATTGGCTTTTGAAGCCAGTTTGGTGTAGTGGTTAAGTGTGCGGACTCTTATCTGGAAGAACCGGGTTTGATTCCCCACTCCACCACTTGCACCTGCTGGAATAGCCTTGGGTCAGCTATAGCTCTGGCAGAGCTGTCCTTGAAAGGGCAGGTTCTGTCAAAGCTCTCTCAGCCCCACCCACCTCACAGGGTGTATGTTGTGGGGGAGGAAGGTAAAGGAGATTGTAGGCCACTCTGAGGCACTGAGATTCGGAGTGAAGGGTGGGATATAAGTCCAATATCTTCTTCTTTCTAAAGTAGAACGGTTTCTGCAGATATTTAAGAGCCACCCATTGCCCTCCCATTTCTGCCTCTCTCTCTCTCTTCAGGTTGATGCCCCTCCTCCCTTCTGTTTTCTGAGACAGAGTCTCAGAGCAGCTCACAATCTCCTTTATCTTCCTGCCCCACAACAGATACCCTGTGAGGTGGGTGGGGTTGAGAAAGTTCTTACAGCAGCTGCCCTTTCAAGGACAACTCTGCAAGAGCTATGGCTGACCCAAGGCCATTCCAGCAGCTGCAAGTGAAGGAGTGGGGAATCAAACCCGGTTCTCCCAGATAAGAGTCCACACACTTAACCACTACACCAAACTGGTTCACAATCTCCTTTTACCTTCCTCCCCCACAACAGACACCCTGTGAGGTGGGTGGGGCTGAGAGAGCTCTTATAGCAGCTGCCCTTTCAAGGACAACCTCTGCCAGAGCTATGGCTGACCCAAGGCCATGCCAGCAGGTGCAAGTGGAGGAGTGGGGAATCAAACCCAGTTCTCCCAGATAAGAGTCCGCACACTTAACCACTGCACCAAACTGGCTCACAATCTTCTTTTACCTTCCTCCCCCACAACAGACACCATGTGAGGTGGGTGGGGCTGGAGAGGGCTCTCACAGCAGCTGCCCTTTCAAGGACAACCTCTGTCAGAGCTCTGGCTGACCTAAGGCCATTTAAGCAGATGCAAGTGGAGGAGTGGGGAATCAAACCCGGTTCTCCCAGATAAGAGTCCGCACACTTAACCACTGCACCAAACTGGCTCACAATCTCCTTTTACCTTCCTCCCCCACAACAGACACCATGTGAGGTGGGTGGGGCTGGAGAGGGCTCTCACAGCAGCTGCCCTTTCAAGGACAACCTCTGCCAGAGCTCTGGCTGACCCAAGGCCATTTCAGCAGGTGCAAGTGGAGGAGTGGGGAATCAAACCCGGATCTTCATTGCTGACAGATGTCCATCTAGCCTCTACTTAAAAACCTCCAAGGAAGGAGAGCCCACCACCACCCGAGGAAGCCTGTTCCACTGAGGAATCATTCTAACGGTCAGGAAGTTCTTCCTAATGTTGAGCTGGAAACTCTTTTGATTTAATTTCAACCTATTGGTTCTGGTCCTACCTTCTGGGGCCACAGGAAACAATTCCACCCCATCCTCTATATCAGGGATGGCCAACGGTAGCTCTCCAGATGTTATTTTGCCTACAACTCCCATCAGCCCCAGCCAGCATGGCCAATGGCTGGGGCTGATGGGAGTTGTAGGCAAAAAAACATCTAGAAAGCTACCATTGGTCACCCCTGCTCTATATGATAGCCCTTCAAGTACTTGAAGATGGTGATCATATCACCTCTCAGCTGCCTCCTCTCCAGCCTAAACATTGCTCTTTCATTAAGCAAGTTTGGCCACCCCTGACTTAGAGGGAACACTGCATAAAAGCCCTGCTGGATCATACCTGTGGTCCACCTAGTCCAACATTCTGTTCCACACAGTGGCATGAAAGCCAAGACCTTCCCTTGAAGTTGCCTACTGCCCTTGGTATTCGGAGGAGGTGGAAATTCCCTTTAGCCATCACAGTTAGTAGCCATGGACTGAGAATCATCTAATCATCTAGAAGGGATACCAATCTCAGGCTGGGTACAGACCAGCAGCTTGGGGCGGCAGCCTCCCTTCCCAGAAAAAAATCTGGCAGAGGAGGAAGGTCCCCCCGGGGTGGTGAGATGGTGTGTGGCCCTCAGGCCAGACAGGGATGGGCTGTATGCATGCTGGAGGAGTGGTCAGACCACTCAAGTGCTTGAGTGGCGCTTCACAGGCACTCCCCGACCATCCAGACAGCCGGGGAAGGCGGCAGGGAAGCGCCATGAAGATTTGCTACCACTTCAGAAGCACACATGAACATATGAAGCTGCCTTCTACTGAATCAGACCCTCGGTCCATCAAAGTCAGTATTGTCTACTCAGACTGGCAGCGGCTCTCCAGGGTCTCAAGCAGAGGTTTTTCACGCCTATTTGCCTGGACCCTTTTTAGTTGGAGATGCTGAGGATTGAACCTGGGACTTTCTGAATTGAACCTGGGGATTGAACCTGGGACTTTCTGCTTACCAAGCAGATGCTCTACCACTGAGCCACCGTCCCTCCCCAAAGTAGTAGCTTCATCAATTGCTGCAATGGCGCTGGAGGATGGGGTGAGCACGGGAGTGAGATGGTCTCCAGAGATTTGCGTCTGGACTTGATTTTTTAATCCATCTAGCGGCCGTCCCTTTGTTGCCTCAACATAAGAGAAGCCATGTTGGATTAGACCAATGGCCCATCCAGTCCAACACTCTGTGTCACACAGTGGCTAAAAAACCAAGGTGCCATCAGGAGGTCCACCATTGGGGCTAGAAGCCCTCCCACTGTGCCCCCTCAAGCACCAAGAATACAGAGCATCCAACAATAGGCTGTGGCTGATAGCCACTGATGGACCTCTGCTCCATATGCTTATTCAACCCCCTCATGAACCTGTCTATGCTTGTAGCTGCCACCACCTCCTGTGGCAGTGAATTCCAGAAGTACTTCCTTTTATCAGTTCTAGATCCGGCCTGTCTAGACCCAGCCTCAGTGATGTTGCATTTCTCCCCCTCTTTTGGTTAGGAGATCAACAATTCTGCATCCAAATGTATGCCGCCTGGACCTGTTGATTTTTTAAACACTTCATGAACTCAGTCGGTAGCTTAGTCAAGATGCTGCACCAAAGACTACGTGGCCCATGGTTCAGTCCCCTATTGACTGTGCTAGGTTAACTTCTGGTCCCCTAGCCACAGATAATGGGGAGGGGAATTTGGTGGTGTGAAAGGCTCTTTCTGTGGGGGGGCACAGGCACCACTTTGGGGACCCCTGAGCTAGATGTACCATTCTCTGAACCTGCAAAGGTGCTCTTACATTCTTAGGATGCTTCCCAGCTTGTACTCGTAGTTGAATCCCAAAGGGAATAATTAGGGAGAGTAAGTACAGCAGACGTCAACGCTGAAAGGAGGCGGTTTGTTCATTCGTAAACCTTTCTGACACATTTAGGCTACTCAGTCATCACTCCTGAAAGGAAGACGCAGGGATGTGACACTTAGTAGGTAGGGAACACGATTCTTTATGACAGGAAGAGAGCTCGGTTGACTTGAGTTTTCTTTAGCTGCGCAGTCGGTTTCCATCGGCACGAGAAATTCTGAGATGCCTTCCTGGAAGCGAACCTCCTATCACTGCCAATAAAAAGAATATTACTTCCCCATAGCTGACGCAAAAATAGTCTTTATTCACACAAGGACTCTACCACCGCGGTCTTTTAAAATCCTACTTACATTCTCTGAGCAGCCGTTAGAAGATGACTCCTACCAGAGAAAGGGAGAAAGTTACATTGGGGGGGGGGGATGTTATAGAAGAAGAAGAAGACTGCAGATTTATACCCCACCCTTCTCTCTGAATTAGAGACTCAGCGGCTTACAATCTCCTATATCTTCTCCTCCCACAACAGACACCCTGTGAGGTGGGTGGGGCTGAGAGAGCTCTCACAGCAGCTGCCCTTTCAAGGACAACTCCTGCGAGAGCTATGGCTGACCCAAGGCCATTCCAGCAGATGCAAGTGGAGAAGAGAAGACTACAGATTTATACCCCACCCTTCTCTCTGAATTAGAGACTCAGAGCAGCTTACAATGTCCTATATCTTTTCCCTCCACAACAGACACCCTGTGAGGTGGGTGGGGCTGAGAGAGCTCTCCTAGAAGCTGCCCTTTCAAGGACAACTGCTGCCAGAGCTATGGCTGACCCAAGGCCATGCTAGCAGGTGCAAGTGGAGGAGTGGGGAATCAAACACGGTTCTCCTAGATAAGAGTCCGTGCACTTAACTACGACACCAAACTGGCTCTCAAGCAGGGGAATCAACCACAATTGGTAATGCCATGCGATGATTTGCTTCCCACAGGGTTTGCCAACTCCAGGTGGGGAAATTGCTGGAGACTTGAGGGTGGAGCTTGAGGAGGGGTGGGGTTCGGGAGGGTAGGGACCTCAGCTAGGGTTGCCAAGTCCCCACCAGCTGCCAGAAGTGACGTATCTCACCGGGCACATTGTGTGAGGATGCTCTAGGAAATTGCAGAAAACTCTATAGTTTTGCACAGGGACGCTCTAGCAATTTTTTTGGGGGGGGGGGGTACTCTATGGTACCATAGAGGTTGATCAACCATAGGCCTGACAGAACCATAGGCCATACAAGCCTGGTGAAACTGCGTTAAGGATATAAAGCAATTTAAATATTTTCTAATGTTCTGCGGACGTCATTGTGTACTCCCTTGAATGGCTTAGAAGGGCAATCGGAACATTTAAAAGTGAAACGTTTCAACACTTTTTTTTTAAATGATCAGTTTTATACACAGGGGTCTTTTTGTAGAAAAATAGGCGGTGGATCTCATTAGCATAACTCATTAAGATATGCTGCCTGCCCCCCACCAGCCAAAAGCAACCCGACGCAAGAAAGGAGAGCCCCAGGTGAGTGAGGCCTGCATGGGCTGCTAGAGGTCCAGCCAACCCAAACAGGCCTTGCTCATCTGGGGCTCTCCTGGGCCACCCCGCCCCCAGTCAAAAGGCCAGCAAGCCACATGCTACCCAAATCACATAAGAAGTGGAGAAAGAGTGGTGTGGGCTTCTCCAGGGGTTAATGAGGGCTGCTGTGGGATTGGCAAAGATCCTGATGGCTGGCTGGCTGCCCACTGTCCTAATCCAGGGATTGTTCTGCAGCTGCACCTCCTATTCAATAGACAAGGTAGGTGGGGAAGAAGAGGGGGAACCGTCAGAAAGGTTCAGGAGCTGTGCTCCTGTGAGCTGCTGCTGAATTCGAGGCCTGGTTATAAGCCATACCTTAAGAAGCTCACTTTATCTTTCCTAAATTGTTCTGCTGTTGTCAAGGGAGAATGTCACTTCTTCTAATTTAAAGATTTGTGCTCACAGGCCCGATAATGTACCAGATATTTCACTTTTATCTTTTTACTTCCTCTGTTCATGTTTTTTTGGGGGAAAGTTCCATCTACTGTTACAAGATTAAGCTTACAGAGCCAAGTTACCCCAAAAAGTGGAGGGGGGGGGGAAGAATCGATACACTTGCTAATGTCAGGAAACATATTTCACCAGCGCAACATCTTCATTAACTTGGGTCCAAACGCCGAAGAAATTTAATGCAACTCTGTGTCCCAGAATGTCATCCAGATCATCCCTGAAGATATACTCAGGATTTTCTGTGTGGGAGAAATAGTTTTTATTACTTAACGTTTTTCAATATTGGCTTCAATTTCCAGGTGTTTGTTATGGCCCCCGGCCCAAATAAACTAAAATGAAGAAAGTGCTCTTTCCTGGAAGACAGGTTAACTCATCTTCCAACTCGATCGTCTCTCTGAAACAACAAACCTATGTCTGCTTCGGTGGATTGGTGAGGCAGGGTTCACACAGGGTTGCCAGCCTCCAGAATCTTCATCAGTATTATCCAACCTGTCAAGATCATCCTGTATCCTGTTTCTGTCTACTACTGTCTCCCGATTTAATATCTGCAAATTTCATAAGCATTCCCTCTATTCCTTCATCCAAGTCATTTCTAAAGATGTCGAACAAAGCAGGTCCCAGGACAGATCCTTGAGGCGCTCCATTTGTCACTCCTCTCCAAGAGGGTGAGGAACCATTCACAAGCCCTCTTTGGGTGTGATCTGTCAGTCTGTTACAGATCCACCTAACAGTAACAGGATCCCAACCACATGTTACCAACTTGTCAACAAGGACAGTATGTGGGACCTTATCAAAAGTTTTGGGCACTGCACTTGAAGAAGGATATGGACAAGCTGGAATGGGTCCAGAGGAGGGCGACGAAGATGGTGAGGGGTCCGGAGACCAAGTCTTATGAAGAAAGGTTGAAGGAGCTGGGCAGGTTTAGCCTGGAGAGGAGGAGGCTGAGAGGTGATAGGATCACCATCTTCGAGTCCTTGAAGGGCTGTCATCTAGAGGATGGGCTGGAATTGCTTTCTGTGGCCCCAAAAGGTAGGTACACATATGACCCAGCACAACATGGCCCAGACCGACAAGGTCTCATTTATGTCAGATTCGGCCCTCATGCCAAATGAGTTCAACACCCTTGGTCTCTATGGCCCCCGTCCAGATGTATGATTATATGGCTCTAACTATATGGCACTGCAAACCAAGAACATAGCAACAGCCATCTCAGTGCCCTGAAACCACAACGTGCAACTAAAAGTAGAATGCAAAAGGGCCCATATAGTACTGTTGCCTATTAGGAAGAACGATTCCCATAGCGAATAATGGGGAATTGATTTGCGGGTATTGGGGGCTCTGGGGGAGCTGTCTTTTGAGGTAGAGGCACCAAGTTCTCATTATAGCATCTAGTGCCTCTCCCCAAAATACCCCCCCAAGTTTCAAAACGATTGGACCAGGGGGTCCAATTCTATGAGCCCCCCCAAAAGGTGCTCCTATCCTTCATTATTTCCTAAGGTGTGCTGTCCCTTTCAATGTGACGGTGTGCTGTCCCTTTCAATGTGTATAAAAAGGTGTGCTGTCCCTTTCAATGTGATGGCCAGAACTCCCTTGGACTTCAGTTATGCTTGCCACACCCTTGTTCCCCCAATTATGCTTGTCACACCCTTGTTCCTCCACCCCCAATGTCTCCTGGCTCCACCCCCAAAGTCCCCAGATATTTCTTGAATTGGACTTGGCAACGCTAGCGGTGTGTGGCCTAATATGCAAAGGAGTTCCTGCTACAACTCGGTATGATTGTCACCTCTGGGTCTGGCTATTTGAGGGTGGAGACAGGGTTGGTGGGGTTTGGGGAGGGGAAGGACCTCAACAGAGCAATCATTTTTTTTCCAGGGAAATTGAGATCTGAGAACCAGTGATGGATACTGGTGGGCAGCCATGTTGGTCTGAAGCAACAGGATGCAGTTCGAGTCCAGTGGCACCTTCAAGACCAACAAAGTTTTATTCAGGGTATGCGTTTTTGTGTGCATGCACGCTTCTTCAGCTCTAAGTTCAGATATAACTCCAGATTCAGTTATATCTGAAGAAGGATGCATGCACGCAAAAGCTCAAACCGTGACTAAAACTTTGATGGTCTTAAAGGTGCCACTGAACTCTAACTGCATTCTGAAGATGAGTGGTAATACCTGCAATCCATCTTGAGTCCCAGTGACAAAGGGGGACCAACAACCAGGGGTGGAATTCTTGCAGGAGCTCCTTTGCATATTAGGCTACACGCCTCTGATGTAGCCAATTCTGGAGTTTCCAAAAAAAAAACAAAACCTTGTAAGCTCTTGGAGGAAGGATGGCAGGCTGAGCTTGCTTTGCAAGGCTCTTTCAGTTGCACAGCAGAGCTACTGAGCCAAGCCTCTCTTCCTTCTACTGGTTGAGGCTCCTCCCCTTCCTGGTCCCTTGGGGGAAGGAAGGAACGAGCCAGAGCTTCCTTTGCCCAGTTCCCTGGATCCCATGGGAGAAATACAAAGAAAGCACCTTTCAGACCAACGAGTGCTCATGTTTTAAGCATGTTTTTTTTTTGGGGGGGGGGGGGTTTAAAATATATCTTTTATTGTGTTCGTCTGTGTCCTTTATAAAGTTTATAGCTCTGCTACTTAATCTTAAATAGGTGCACACATGGCCTGGCCCAACCTGCCATGGCCCAGCCTGAAAAGGTCTCATTTATGTCAGATCCGGCCCTCATGAGTTCGACACCCCGAGACCTGATCCAGTAGAAGGCAGCTTCATAGACGTGTTCCGTTGTAGAAGAAAAACAAACACAGCATGGCTACTCCAAGAAAAGCAAAGAGAAGCTTCTAGTTGAAAGGTACAATGCAGACTTATTCAAGTTTACAGAAACCAACAATTTCAAAAAAAATAAATAATGAAAATCAATACTCACTTTAACCACTGGAAACAAAAGCACTCGAACGGGCAATATTTGAAAGACACAGAGAGCAATGTTGATAGCGAGAATACCTGGAAGTGGCTTCAATACCTGGAAGTGGCTTCCTGTTTACCAGGAATTAAAGCAACTTTAAGGGAGGGACTGTGGCTCAGTGGCAGAGCATCTGCTTGGGAAGCAGAAGGCCCCAGGTTCAATCCCTGGCATCTCCAAAAAAAGGGTCCAGGCAAATAGGTGTGAAAAACCTCCGCTTGAGACCCCGGAGAGCTGCTGCCAGTCTGAGAAGACAATACTGACTTTGATGGACCGAGGGTCTGATTCAGTAGAAGGCAGCTTCATATGTTCATATGTTCAAAAGGGGGACTTGAAGAAAGAAACGGAAGGGCTCGTTCTAGCTCCGTGAGAGCAGATGCTTGAAATGAAAAGTGCGAAAGGCGAGATTCAGAAGATCAGTGAGAATAGCAAAAGTCAATGTGGCAAAACAAAGTCAGCCACAAACTGACTACAACAGGGATGGCCAAACTGAAGCTCAGGAGCCACATGTGGCTCTTCCGCACAAATTGTGTGGCTCTCAAAGCCCCAACTGGTCCATCAGCTTGGAGAATGCACTTAAAGTTAAAGTTGCTTTCTTTCCACCTCTCTCTCCCCATCTACTTTCCTTCCTTCCTTCCTTCCTTCCTTCCTTCCTTCCTTCCTTCCTTCCTTCCTTCCTTCCTTCCTTCCTTCCTTCCTTCCTTCCTTCCTTCCTTCCTTGTGGGTCTCAAACATCTGATATTTATCTCTTGTGGCTCTTAAACATCTGACATGTATTCTCTGCGGCTGTTACGTTAAGTAAGTTTAGCCACCACTGGACTATAAAGAATGCCACAAGAGAGTTGCAGCTATGTTGCACTGGAATCTTTGCAAGAACTATGACTTACCATCAGCCAGAAATTCACAGGAGCACAAACCAGACAAATGATAAACACCTAAGAACGTAAGAGAAGCCATGTTGGATCAGGCCAATGGCCCATCCAGTCCAACACTCTGTGTCACACAGTGGCCAAATAAAAAAACCCAAGTGCCATCAGGAGGTTCACAACTGGGGCTAGAAGCCCCTCCACTTTGCCCGCCCCCCAAACACCAAGAATGCAGAGCATCACTGCCCCAGACAGAGAGTTCCAACAATACGCTATGGCTAATAGCCACCGATGGACCTCTGCTCCATATGTTTATCCAGTCCCCTCTTGAAGCTGGCTATGCTTGTAGCTGCCACCACCTCCTGTGGCAGTGAATTCCATGTATTAATCACCCTTTGGGTGAAGAAGTACTTACTTTTATACTTTCTGACCCGACCACTCAGCAATTTCATTGAATGCCCATGAGTTCTCATACTGTGAGAAAGAAAGAAAAGTACATCTTTCTCTTCCTTCTCTATCCCATGCATAATCTTGTAAACCTCTATCATGTCACCCTGCAGTCGACGTTTCTCCAAGCTAAAGGGCCCCAAGCATTTTAACCTTTCTTCATAAGGAAAGTGTTCCAACCCTTTAATCATTCTAGTTGCCCTTTTCTGGACTTTTTTCAATGCTATAATATCTTTTTGAGGTGAGGTGACCAGAACCTAGATCATAACACCCCTGATATCACAACTGTAGGGGGTGGGGAATGAGAAATAGGGTTTGGATCATTGGCAATGCAATCCTGGGAGACAGAAGAATAGGAAAGAAAGAACAGGAGAAGATAACAAACACCAAGACCTACAAACAGAGTTAGAGTGCCTCTGGGAGAAGAAGGAGACCATCATGCCAGTTGTTATTGGAGCCCTTAGAGGTACCTAGAAGTCTACACCTGGACCTTGAACAAATAACATCAAGTCAGCTCCAGAAGACACCATTGCTTGGCGCAACGAGAATCCTGCAAAGATACATCAGCAATTCCCAAGAACTCGGCTAGATCTCAAGTTGCAGAACACTACCTGCCAGTCAAACAGACCCGTGGTGCAGCGTGGTAAAGCTGCAGTACTGCAGTTCAAGCTCTCTGCTCCTGCTCAGGATCTGGGTTCGATCCCAGCAGAAGCTGGGTTCAGGTAGCCGGCTCAAGGTTGACTCAGCCTTCCGTCCTTCCGAGGTCAGTAAAATGAGTACCCAGCTTGCTAGGGCAGGGGGAGTGTAGATGACTGGGGAAGGCAATGGCAAACCACCCTGTAAAAGGTCTGCTGTGAAAACGTTGTGATGCGATGTCACCCCAGAATCGGAAACGACTGGTTCAGGGGACTACCTTTACCTTATTTTTTTAATCTGCCAGTCAAATATTTCTGTGTGATTATCAGTAATAGTAATAAAAACAGTATTAGTAACAACAACAGTAATAGTGATAATAATAATTGTCCCTTCCATTCTCCGCTTCGATAAGGCTGAATTTGCAGATTAAAAAAAGCTATTGTAAACAAGCATAGGAGGAAAAAAAAACATGTAATTGAATCCTCAGTTTCTTCCCCCCCTAAACTAAAAAGCCCTGAGCTGTTTGGCTTTCAAGCGCTCCAAGCCCTTAATCATTCCAGTTGCTCTTTTCAGACTCTTGCAGCTCTCTCTGACATCCTTTTTGATATGGGCAGACCAAACTGTACAGGGAATTTGCTAACCGAGCACCAGGGTCGCCAACCCCGTCATTAGCCGAGCATCCGCTCTTTTCCGAACAGTTTTCTCTCCGAAGACAACATCTGTCGGACAAAAGCAAAACATGAAAGGTGTTCCTCCTGTTTTTTTCGACCTGTCCTTTAAAAAAGGAAACCTCAATAGGACAGAGGCATTCAGAAAGATCACTTTGGTGCGCCAAAAAGAAGGGGAGACGGATGCCTAAAGTGATAAGAGAACTGATATATCAAAAAAAAAAATAACCCTAGGGATTTTGAAAATCCTCCTTGCTTGCTGGTTCAAGCACCCCGAGGCTGACGGAATGGGCCAGCAGAAACAAGGATTCCAGCAGAAGCCAGGGCTATGCAAATGACCCATTTTGTTTGACTGACATGAATGAAGCCTATTAGGAAAGTCCACCTCAGGGGCTACTTTACAGATAATGGGCTCACGGTTGATTAAATACCCCTGAAGAAGAAGAAGATATTGGATTTATATCCCGCCCTCCACTCCAAAGAGTCTCAGAGCGGCTCACAATCTCCTTTACCTCCCCCCCCTCCCACAACAGACACCCTGTGAGGTAGATGAAGACATTGGATTTATATCCCGCCCTCCACTCCGAAGAGTCTCAGAGCGGCTCACAATCTCCTTTACCTTCCTCCCCCACAACAGACACCCTGTGAGGTAGATGAAGATATTGGATTTATATCCCGCCCTCCACTCCGAAGAGTCTCAGAGCGGCTCACAATCTCCTTTACCTTCCTCCCCCACAACAGACACCCTGTGAGGTAGATGAAGATATTGGATTTATATCCCGCCCTCCACTCAAGAGTCTCAGAGCAGCTCACAATCTCCTTTCCCTTCCTCCCCCACAACAGACACCCTGTGAGGAAGATGAAGATATTGGATTTATATCCCACCTTCCACTCCAAAGAGTCTCAGAGTGGCTCACAATCTCCTTTATCTTCCTCCCCCACAACAGTCACCCTGTGAGGTAGATGAAGATATTGGATTTATATCCCGCCCTCCACTCCGAAGAGTCTGAGAGCGGCTCACAATCTCCTTTACCTTCCTCCCCAACAACAGACACCCAGTGAGGTGGATGGAGCTGGAGAGGGCTCTCACAGCAGCTGCCCTTTCAAGGACAACCTCTGCCAGAGCTATGGCTGACCCAAGGCCATGCTAGCAGGTGCAAGTGGAGGATTGGGGAATCAAACCCGGTTCTGCACACTTAACCACTACACCAAACTGACTGTGGAGCCAAAAGCGTCCTTTCTGAGAGAAGTGGCCAGCTAACGCTGCAGGCTTGATAGCTTCACTGCAAACAGAAAAACAACCCCATTGAATTGGAACAGAAGAAGAAGATGAATTGCAGATTAATACCCTGTTCTTCTCCCTGAATCAGAGACTCGGAGCGGTTTACAATCTCCTACGTCTTTCCCCCCCCCACAACAGACACCCTGTGAGGTGGGTGGGGCTGAGAGGGCTCTCACAGCAGCTGCCCTTTCAAGGACAACTCCAACGAGAGCTACGGCTGACCTAAGACTATTCCAGCAGGTGCAAGTGGAGGACGGGGAATCAAACCCGGTCTTCCCAGATAAGAGTCCACGCACTTAATCGCTACGCCAAACTGGCATCAGATTAGAACCTAATAAAAAGCCACGCTTTTTATTTTTGGAGGGGAGGGACGGTGGCTCAGTGGTAGAGCATCTGCTTGGCAAGCAGAAGGTCCCAGGTTCAATCCCCGGCATCTCCAACTAAAAGGGGTTCAGGCCAATAGGTGTGAAAAACCTCAGCTTGAGACCCTGGAGAGCTGCTGCCAGTCTTAGACAATATTGACTTTGATGGATCCAGGGTCTGATTCAGTATAAGGCAGTTTCATATGTTCATATGTTCATGCTGGATCAGGCCAATGGCCCATCCAGACCAATACTCTGTGTCACATAACATAAGAGAAGCCATGCTGGATCAGGCCAGTGGCCCATCCAGTCCAACACTCTGTGTCACATAAGAACATAATAGAAGCCATGTTGGATCAAGCCAATGGCCTATCCAGTCCAACACTCTGTGTCATACTGTGGCCAAAAACCCAGGTGCCATCAGGAGGTCCATCAGTGCGGCTAGAACTTCAGAAGCCCTCCCACTAGGGTTGCCAAGTCCAATTCAAGAAATATCTGGGGACTTTGGGGGTGGAGCAAGGGTGTGACAAACATAATTGAACTCCAAAGGGAGTTCTCTGGCCATCACATTGAAAGGGACTGCACGCCTTTTAAATGCCTTCCCTTCGTTGAAAATAATGAAAGATAGGGACACCTTCTTTTGGGGCTCATAGAATTGGACCCCCTGGTGCAATCATTTCGAAACTTGGCGGGTGTTTTGAGGAGAGGCATCAGATGCTATGCTGCAAATTTGTTGCCTTTACCTCAACAAAACAGCTCCTCTAGAGCTCCAGATAATCGCAAATCAATTCTTCATTGTCCCCTATGGGAATTCGTCTTCATAGGGAATAATGGAGTGCCCAGCAGACATTTCCCTCCCCTCCCCCCCACTTTCTGATGACCCTGAAGTGGGGGGGAGGGCCTCCAAACTAGGGGAATCCCCTGCCCTCACCTGGCGATTGGCAACCCTACCTCCAGATTACAGAGATCAGTTCTCCTGGAGAAAAATGTCTGCTTCAGAGAGTGGTCTCTGTAGCAACTCAAAAACAGCCCCCCCACCAAGAGCCCCAGATACCCACAGATCAGTTCTCCATTATACTCTCTGAGAATCGGTCTCCATAGGGAATAATAGAGTGCCCAGCAGACATTCCCCCTCCCCCGCTTTCTGATCACCCTGAAGAGGGGGGAGGAGCTCCAAACTGGGGGATCCCCTGCCCCCACCTGGGGATTGGCAACCCTACCTCGCACTGTTGCCCCCGAGCACCAAGAATACAGAGCATCACTGCCCCAGACAGACTGCTCCATCTATACCTTATGGCTATCAGCCACTCATAGACCTCTGCTCTTAAGAACTTGAGAGAAGCCAACGCTCTATGTCGCACAGTGGCCAAAACCAGGTGAGATCAGGAGGTCCACCAGTAGGGCCAAAACTCCAGGAGCCCTCCAACAGTTGCCCCCCAGGCACCAAAAATGTCAAGCATCACTGCCCCATAGTGTTCCAGTGGCTATAGCCACTGATGATGAAGAAGAAGATATTGGATTTATATCCCGCCCTCCACTCCGAAGAGACTCAGAGTGGCTCACAGTCTCCTTTACCTTCCTCCCCCACAACAGACACCCTGTGAGGTGGGTGGGGCTGGAGAGGGCTCTCACAGCAGCTGCCCTTTCAAGGACAGAGTCTCAGAGCAGCCTACAATCTCCTTTACCTTCCTCCCCCACAACAGACACCCTGTGAGGCTGGTGGGGCTGAGAGGGCTCTCACAGCAGCTGCCCTTTCAAGGACAGAGTCTCAGAGCAGCCTACAATCTCCTTTACCTTCCTCCCTCACAACAGACACCCTGTGAGGCTGGTGGGGCTGAGAGGGCTCTCACAGCAGCTGCCCTTTCAAGGACAGAGTCTCAGAGTGGCCTACAATCTCCTTTACCTTCCTCCCCCACAACAGACACCCTGTGAGGTGGGTGGGGCTGGAGAGGGCTCTCACAGCAGCTGACCTTTCAAGGACAGAGTCTCAGAGCAGCCTACAATCTCCTTTACCTTCCTCCCCCACAACAGACACCCTGTGAGGTGGGTGGGGCTGGAGAGGGCTCTCACAGCAGCTGACCTTTCAAGGACAGAGTCTCAGAGCAGCCTACAATCTCCTTTCCCTTCCTCCCCCACAACAGACACCCTGTGAGGTGGGTGGGGCTGAGAGGGCTCTCAGAGCAGCCTACAATCTCCTTTCCCTTCCTCCCTCACAACAGACACCCTGTGAGGTGGATGGGGCTGAGAAGGCTCTCACAGCAGCTGCCCTTTCAAGGACAGAGTCTCAGAGCGGCCTACAATCTCCTTTACCTTCCTCCCTCA
The DNA here is from genome assembly GCF_032191835.1 of Heteronotia binoei. Taxonomy (NCBI): domain Eukaryota; kingdom Metazoa; phylum Chordata; class Lepidosauria; order Squamata; family Gekkonidae; genus Heteronotia; species Heteronotia binoei. The sequence continues at coordinate 111,818,849 of NC_083231.1, read as the reverse complement.
CAACAGACACCCTGTGAGGTGGGTGGGGCTGGAGAGGGCTCTCACAGCAGCTGCTCTTTCAAGGACAACCTCTGCCAGAGCTATAATAATAATAATAATAATAATAATAATAATAATAATAATAATAATAATAATAATAATAATAATAATAATAATAATAATAATAATAATAATAATAAATTTTATTTGTACCCCGCCCTCCCCTGCCGAAGCAGGCTCAGGGCGGCTAACAATACGGTGCCCCATGGTGCACCAACAATAAAACAGTTACATTGAAAACATTAAATTAAACATTAAATTAACCTTAAAAGCCTGAATTAAAACAATTAACTAAAACATATTATAACGCTATCCTTGACACTCTTCTAGTTGATGCTGATGGCGGATTTCCAGTTATTCATAAGCTAATTTAAAAAGGGTGGTCTTGCAGGCCCTGCGGAACTGATCAAGGTTCCGCAGGGCCCGCACCTCCTCTGGGAGTTGGTTCCAGAGATGTGGGGCTGCGGCCGAAAAGGCCCGAGAGCGAGTGTTCTGTAGTTTAATTTGTCTTGGCCCAGGGGTAGTCAGTCTGTTCTTTCCTACTGACCTCAGTGCTCTCTGGGGTTCATACGGGGAGAGACGGTCCTTCAGGTAGGCTGGTCCTCGGACATATAGGGCTTTAAAGGTGATAACCAGCACTTTGTACTGGACCCGGTATACAATCGGTAACCAGTGCAGTTCGCGTAGCCCCGGCCGTACATGTTCCCATCTTGGGAGACCAAGCAACAGCCTGGCCGCCGCGTTCTGCACTAGCTGTAACTTCCGGGTCCGGCACAGAGGCAGCCCCATGTAGAGGGCGTTACAGTAGTCCAATCGTGAGGTGACCGTCGCATGGATCACCGTTGCTAGGTCCCGACGCTCCAGGAAAGGGGCCAACTGCTTTGCCCGCCTCAGATGGAAGAAAGCTGACTTGGCAGTGGCTGTTATCTGGGCCTCCATTGATAATGAAGGCTCCAGTAAAACACCCAGACTCTTCACCTGCTGCGCCGCCTTTAGCTGCACACCATCGAAGGTCGGGAGGGATATTTCCCCCCCTGGAGCGCCGCGACCCACACAGAGAACCTCTGTCTTTGCCGGATTCAGCTTCAGCCCACTCAGTCTAAGCCACGTTGCAATAGCCTGTAACGCCCGATCCAGGTCTTCCGGGGGGGAGGCGGGCCGGCCGTCCATTAGCAGATAGAGCTGGGTGTCATCTGCATATTGGTGGCAGCCCAGCCCAAACCTCCTGGCAATCTGGGCAAGGGGGCGCATATAGATGTTAAATAACATCGGGGAGAGGACTGCTCCCTGAGGCACCCCACAATCTAGTGTGTGCCTCTGGGATCGTTCACCCCCGATCGCCACCCTTTGTCCCCGACCCATGAGGAAAGAGGAGAGCCATTGTAAAGCAGACCCCTTAACCCCAATGTCGGCGAGGCGGTGGATCAGTAGCCGATGGTCGACCGTATCAAATGCAGCCGACAGATCTAATAACATCAGCACTGCTACACCGCCTCGATCCAGTTGCCGTTGGAGGTCATCTGCCAAGGCGACCAAGACCGTCTCCGTCCCGTGGCCCGGTCGGAAGCCAGACTGGCACGGGTCTAGGACAGAAGCGTCATCTAGAAATCTCTGTAGCTGCAACGCCACTGCCCTCTCGATGATTTTACCTAAAAATGGTAAATTATGGCTGACCCAAGGCCATTCCAGCAGGTGCAAGTGGAGGAGGGGGGAATCAAACCCGGTTCTCCCAGATAAGAGTCCACACACTTAACCACTACACCAAACTGGCTCTCCTCTGCTCCATATGTTTATCCTGTCCCCTCTTGAAACAGGGCTTGCAGCCACCACCACTTCCTGTGGCAGTGATTGTGCGGTCAATGTTTGAAAAAAAAGAGTGGCATGGTTTGGTGGTAATGTTCACTTTATACAGTTGGCACACAACTGAGTTTCAAAATCGAAATGTGAGGTTTCTGAATTTAATTTTCAACAAAATTTCATCCCAGAGAGAAGATATAACATAACAAGCGAACACTTAAAGATGAAAAGACGGCACCACTATTATAAGCAAAAAGGGCTTAAGGGACATTCAAACAAACCTTGCAAATCTTACATAAGGTCGGAGCAAAGTAAGCACTGGTTATATAGGTTTTCCTAAGAGCAGTCTCTAATACAGGGCTTTTTTTGTAGCAGGAACTGCTTTGCATATTGGTCTACACCCCCTTGATGTAGCCATTCTTCCAAGAGCTTACAGGGCTTTTATTACAGGGCCTACTGTAAGCTCTTGGAAGATTGGCTACATCAGAGGAGTGTGGACTAATATGCAAAGGAGGTCCTGCTAGAATTCCTTACAGGGCTCTTCGCGCAGGGCCTGCTGTAAGGTCCAGGAGGATTGGCTACATCAGAGGAGTGTAGACTAATATGCAAAGGAGTTCCTGCTACAAAAAAAGCCCAGCTGGTGAATGTATGACTGTTTTCGCACACAGCTTACCTCGCAGTCACAATCCTGTTCCCTCCGCAGCATCTGGTCAGATTTCCCACCATCTGCGCCGAAGTTACAGGAAGTGCCGTGGCTTTTGCGTAGCAAACGTAAACCGCTAAACCCCAGTTTACGTTTGCTACGCAAAAGCCGCGGCGCTTCCTGTAACTCCGGTGCAGATGGCGGGAAATCCGACAGACGCTGCGGAGGGAACAGGATTGTGACTGTGAGGTAAGTTGTCTGCGAAAACGGTCTATTAGTCAAAGAGATACAGAGTTTGCATTTGGCAAGCCTGTGAGACAAAGCACCTCTGTGTCCCCCCCCACACACACACCGCATTCAAGGTTTGATGTGAATGGTAATGGGCTTGTTCCACCCTGCAGGTGTTACTAATTGATCTGTCGGCCTACATAGCCCTTCTCATCTTCAAGGCCAGAACAGAAAGTGGTGATTAGCTTCTCACGAGAACCTCCAGCCCACAGGATGAGTGGAGGCCAGAAGTGATGAGGTAATTTTCTAGAAGGTTCCAGCAAGACTGTGTGCTGACTGGATGCCATCACCTGATGCCACTTGGCCAAAAAATTGTAATTGAACTAAGGACTTGGAAAAGACAGCTAGTTTGGATTCTGAGGGACTGAAGGCGTGTGAACATGCATATATTGCAATATATAGCAACAGGGGTGGAATTCTAGCAGGAACTCCTTTGTATATTAGGCCACACACCCCTGATGTAGCCAGTAGCCAATCCTCCCAGAGCTTACAAGGCTCTTTTTTGTAAGCTGTTGGAGGATTGGCTACATCAGAGGTGTGTGGCCTAACACGCAAAGGAGCTCCTGCTAGAATTCCACCCCTGGATAGCAACATAGAGAACGCAGCAGCTGTGGCCTTTGATTCTTGGACTCACAGTTTCTGCCATCTAATCCCAATGCAAGTTTAAAGATTTGCTGCAGCAAATCTGCAGTAAATTGTGTATGCATAATAGGGCACCATTTACTCTGCGCTGGCTCAAGTTTGACTCAGCTTTCCATCCTTCCAAGGTCGGTAAAATGAGTACCCAGATTGCTGGAGGGGGGTGTAGATGACTGGGGAAGGCAATGGCAAACCACGAAGGCAATGGCAAAATGCCATGAAAACGCTGTGAAAGCAACGTCACCCCAGAGTCGGAAACGACTGGTGCTTGCACAAGGGACCTTTCCTTTTTCCTCCTTGCGGGCAACAGCCTTGGCAGGGCTTTTTTAGTAGCAAGAACTCCTTTTAGGGTTGCCAATCCCCAGGTGGCAGCAGGGGATCCCCCGGTTTGGAGACCCTCCCCCCACTTCAGGATCGTCAGAAAGCGAGGGGAGGGGAGGGAAATGTCTGCTGGGAACTCTATTATTCCCTAGGGAGATTTATTCCCATAGAAAATCATGGAGAATTGATCTGCGGGTATCTGGGGCGCTGGGAGGGCTATTTTGGGGGGTAGAGGCACCAAATTTTCAGTATAGCATCTAGTGCCTCTCCCCAAAATATCTGCCCAAGTTTCAAAAATATTGGACCAGGGGGTCCAATTCTATGAGCTCCAAAAGAAGGTGCTCCTATCCTTCATTATTTCCTATGGAAGGAAGGAATTGAAAAGGTGTGCCGTCCCTTTAAATGTGATGGCCAGAACTCCCTTTGGAGTTCAATGATGCTTGTCACAGCCTTGATCTTGGCTCCACCCCTAATGCCTCCTGGCTCCACCCCCAAAGTCCCCAGATATTTCTTGAATTGGACTTGGCAACCCTAACTCCTTTGTATATTAGGTCACACTTCCCTGATGTAGTCAATCCTCCAAGAGCTTACAGGGCTCTTAGTACAGGGCCTACTATAAGCTCCAGGAGGATTGACTACATCACCCACATTAGGGTGTGGCCTAACGTGCAAAGGAGTTCCTGCTACACAGAAAGCCCTGGCTCAGGGGACCCACAGGGTTCTGCTTCAGACTCCTTGACAAAGTCACTCACTGTGTACCAAGAAACCACTTAATTCACCATCTCCCATGCAAGGATTGGTAAAAGCAGCTGGAAAGAGGAGCTGGATGTATTGATTGGTTCCATCTTCAGAATTACAGCTAGGTCATCCAGGCTTCCTGCTGGCATCCCTCTTTGCCCGCAACTGTTCAGCAGGAAATGTTTTTAAAAAACCAACAAAGTCAGCTGCATTGCTATAATACCCCCCAGGGGGGAAAAAACAGATGCGGCATACAGTAGCTCTAGGAACTAATGGAGACTCTATGGTTTTACCACAGAGTTCATGGTGATTCCTAGAGCTACCCCACATCACTTCCAGGTTTTTCCAGGAAGTGATGTAGAGATTCCAACAACTTGTCCCCAATCCACAACCCTCCTGTTGGTTGCCTGGCAACCCTAACTATAGCCTTTGCTCCCACTGTCAACTCCTCCAAATCTCAAACTGCTGATGATTCAACCTGCTCACCATGCTGTGTTCTGCCCTACTCATATGGACATATGAAGCGGCCTTATACTGAATCAGACCCTTGGTCCATCAAAGTCAGTCTTGTCTACTCAGATTGGCAGCGGCTCTCCAGGGTCTCCAGCTGAGGTTTTTCGTGCCTACTTGCCTTAGTTGGAGATGCCAGGGATTGAACCTGGGACCTTCTGCTTACCAAGCGGATGCTCTACCACTGAGCCACCATCCCTTGGCTCTCCAGGGTCTCAAGCGGAGGTTTTTCACACCTCTTTGCCTGGACTCTTTTTAGTTGGAGATGCCGGGGATTGAACCTTGGACCTTCTGCTTACCAAGCGGATGCTCTACCACTGAGCCACCGTCCCTCCCCATTCCTTGTCATGGAGTCAGAGCGAATGTACTCCAAGGGAAAGAGGCCAAATGTCCCATTTTGAAGCATCTATAATGATCAGAGGATACTGAACTATGTGTATACCAAATTTTAGCTGCCTGCTGGGGAAGTATTGTCAATAGCCTAAGAATGATGTGCGAATGAGGCAGTAGCTTTCTGTGATATTACTGGAGGATCAGATCTCCATGGATACCTTTGTCAACTCTGCTACCATAAGTCCAGTGGTGTAATATGCCAGCAGCTGAAGACGGTAAACAAGCAAAGCACGTCCTCTGACCTGGTTAGAGGGGAGGCCAAATTTCAAAAGCTAGCTGGCTCATTTGGAATGCTCTCATTCAGCTCTAGCTTGTGTTATTATGGCCTCCTTTTCTCTCTTCATTAAAGTTATGCATTTTCCCCAGCTGTAGTGGTTGACAACGGTAAGAGCACGCTAAATGATTCACAAAGTGACTTAGAAAAATGATCAGATTCGTGTTTGTTTTTAATTTCTTGGGGTTTTTTTTAAATTTGTTTATTATATCCTCACTAAGGCTGCATTATTTGAGGTGACCGATAACAGTGTCCTTTATCGTAAACTGAAAATCTGTTAATAAAAATCTGATAAATTTTTTTAAAAAAATGATCAGAGATGATTGTCTAAACTATTGATGGTGATGATATTGGATATATATCCCACCCTATACTCTGAATTTCAGAGTCTCAGAGCGGTCACAATCTCGTCTACCTTCCCTACCACGCACACACAACAGACACCCTGTGAGGTAGGTGGGGCTGAGAGAGCTTTTTAAAGCAGCTGCCCTTTTAAGGACAACTCCTGTGAAAGCTATGGCTGACCCAAGGCCATTCCAGCAGTTGTTAAGTGGAGGAGTGGGGAATCAAACCTGGTTCTCCCAGATAAGAGTTCACGCACTTAACCACTACACCAAATTGGAAGGGGATGGGGTCTGTCATAAATGGCAGTGTGTGCATAGGTTACCGAAACCTGTGTGCATAGGTTACCGAAACAAGGATCCTGCTTTGGAATTCTCCATCATTTAATGTGTCAAGTTAATACTTGGGTTTGTTTCAGATCTGTTTTAAAACTTTGGGTTGGTTCAACATCCCTAAGCCTACTGCATTCTTTATGGGATGTGCCATCCCATTGATGGTATTGACTCATTTTGTGTAGGAACATAACAACAGCGTTGCTGGGTCAGACCAATGATCCAGCATCCTGTCTTACACAGTGGCCAGCCAGTTCCTCTGGATGGCCAAGAACAGGGCATAAAGGCCAAGGCATTCATAAGAACATAGGAAGAGGCTCTTCTGTCTTCTACAGTAGAAGCAGAAACAGGATACAGGATGTCCTTGACAGGCTGGAAAACTGGGCTTAAATCAATAAAATGAATTTTAACATGGATAAATGTAAAGTTCTGCATTTAGGTAGGAAAAATCCAATGCATGGTTATAGGATGAGGGAGACTTGTCTTAGCAGTAGTATGTGTGAAAAGGATCTAGGGGTCTTAGTGGATCATACGCTGAACATGAGCCAACAGTGTGATGCGGTGGCTAAAAAGGCAAATGCAATTTTGGGCTGTATCAACAGAAGTATAGTGTCCAGATCACGTGATGTGATGGTATCACTTTACTCTGATCTGGTAAGGCCTCACCTAGAGTATTGTGTTCAGTTTTGGGCACCACATTTTAAGGATATAGACAAGCTGAAACGGGTCCAGAGGAGGACGACGAAGATGGTGAGGGGTCTGGAAACCAAATCCTATGAGGAAAGGTTGAAGGAGCTGGGCATGTTTAGCCTGGATAGGAGGTGGCTGAGAGATGATAGGATCACCATCTTCAAGTATTTGAAGGGCTGCCGAATAGAGGATGGTGTGGAATTGTTTTCTGTGGCCCCGGAAGGTAGGATCAGAACCAATGGGATGAAATTAAATCAGAAGAGTTTCTGGCTCAACATGAGGAAGAACTTCCTGACAGATTGATTCCTCAGTGGAACAGGCTTCCTCAGGAGGTGGTGGGCTCTCCTTCCTTGGAGGTTTTTAAACAGAGGCTAGATGGCCATCTGACAGCGATGAAGATCCTGTGAATTTTGGAGGAGGTATTTGTGAGTCTCCTGCATTGTGCAGGGGGTTGGACTAGATGACCCTGGAGGTCCCTTCCAACTCTATGATTCTGAAGAGCCCTGCTGGATCAGACTAGTGAAGGTCCATCTAATCCAGCATCTTGTTTCACACAGTGGCCAGCCAGTTCCTCTGGAGGTTCAACACAGGGCATAGAGGCCAAGGCCTTCCCTTGATAAGAACAATGAGAGAGAGAGGTTGGATTTATACCCCACCCTTCATTATCGAAGGAGTCTCAGAGTGGCTTACAGTCTCCTTTCCCCACAACAGACACCCTGTGAGGTAGGTGGATCTGAGAGACCTCTGACAAAAACCATTCTTGAGAAGAAACTTGTGACTGACTCAAGGTCACATCAGCAGGTGCATGTGGAGGAGTGGAGAATCAAATCCAGTTCCCCCAGATAAGAGTCCAACCACTTAAGGAAAAGGAAAGGTCCCCTGTGCAAGTACCAGTCGTTTTTGACTCTGGAATGATGTAGCTTTCACGTTTTCACGGCAGACTTTTGACTTAACCACTACACTAAACTGGCTCTCATTTAGCTCTAGTTTCTCTTTGGGCGTTTTCGCACTGACCTTCAAGTGGCGCGACCACCCTCTTCACACCGGAGGATCTGTGCGGATTTCGCACAAGAAGCGCTGGAGCACCCAAAAGAGCCGGCGACTTCCGTCGCGAAACCCGCTCAAACGGAAACCGCCAAGAAGCAGGAAAACGTTTGAGCGGCTTTTGCGACGGAAGTCGCCGGCTCTTTTGGGTGCTCCGGCGCTTCTTGTGCGAAATCCGCGCAGATCCTCCGGTGTGAAGAGGGTGGTCGCGCCACTTGAAGGTCAGTGCGAAAACGCCCTTCGTGTTATTACTGCCTCCTTTTCTCTTTCCTCACAACTAATTACAAGAGCCCTGCTGGATCAGGCCAATGTTCCCACAACTGGCTTTTAATGAAGAGGTTCCATTTTTCCTCAGCTTTTTAAAATGGCCTACTTCTTTCCTGAGGATGATTTTCTGGCTATCATATTAAGCCACTGAAACTTGGTTTTTTGCTCTTTTAATGTCCCCTGGCTTGTTTGTATGGCTTCTTCAGTTTAATTTCTTGGTCTAGCTGTAAGCCACCTCAGGTGGGTCTCTGGAGAGCAGCATGTAAGTTTTCTAAGCCAATAAATAAATGTGCCAAGCAATACTCCCTCTAAGCTGTGGAGCCTTGTGAGCGAAAATTCTACTTTGTGAGCTACCGGCATTAAAGTTGTGAGCTAATTTAGTTTCCTTTGGGGCCATTTTTCCTCAGCGAAGACAAAAAATGTGTGAGCCAGAGGCTGAAAAACTGTGAGCTAGCTCACACTTGCTCAGCTTAGAGGGAACACTGGTGTCAAGTGAGGTCTCAGGCATCTTCCCTGCAGTCATGGGAGCCCTGCCAAAGAAAAGGAGTTCAAAATGGCCACAGGAAGAATGATCTTGCTTCCTCTCTGCTCATGTGTTTTCTTCATCCAGAGCAAAACCCTTAGCTACATACTGCCCTTATTTCAGATTCAAGCGCTGTAGTATCTCAGAAACCAACAAAATTTTGAGGGCATAAGCTTTCCAGAGTAATGTTTTGAGATTCCAAAGGCAATCTAAAGGCTGCAGCATTAGGCCATCTTCAACTCATGAGGTATAAGCAGGGCTTTTTTTGTAGCAGGAACTCCTTTGCATATTAGGCCACACACCCCTGATGCAGCCAATCCTCCTGGAGCTTACAGTAGGCCCTGTACTAAGAGCCCTGTAAGCTCTTGGAGGATTGGCTACATCAGGGGTGTGGGGCCTAATATGCAAAAAGCCCTGGGTATAAGCAAATATGGGGTGCTTTAATTTACTGAATGCTGCTTAATTATATATATATATATATATATATATATATATATATATATATATATATATATATATATATATTTAAAAGGTCTGTTTTTTGGACATCCTCATTGTCTATGGCAGGGGTCCCCTTCAGGGGGGCCTGTGGGCACTTTGGTAACCATGGCACCTTTTTGGACACCTCCTAAGTGTTTTGGTTTTTTTTAGAAAGAAGGCGGGGCTTTTGCCCAGCAGGGCTTCCAACTGGCCACCAGAGATTTGACTGGCTGGTCAGATTTTAAAAACCACATTGCTTGGATAGCAGCTGCTGCTACCACAGCCAAAGGATCTTCACTGCATGACTGCAGGTAAGCTTTCTGCAGGCAAGAAAGCATTTGTAAACAGTATGTTCATTTAACAAGGCCACCTGTTAAACAGAGCTTCTTCATGGAATGCTGAAGAGTTACTATCAGAGTCAGGGCTTTCTTTGTAGCAGGAGCTCCTTTGCATATTAGGCCACCCCTCCCCCCCCCCCCCGATGTAGCCAATCCTCCTGGAGCTTACAGTAGGCCCTGTACTAAGAAGGGTGTGGCGTAATATGCAAAGAAGTTCCTGCTACAAAAAAGCCCTGAATTTAGAGTTATGCATAACTTCACTCCCCGACATTGTATGATTTCCTGCACATCTTGCAGCAGTGATTTCATGGTTGGCGCCTCCTCTTTTGGTAGCCATTTTGTGGTTACACCCCCCCATCCTGTATCAGAATTCCGAAGGTTCCAACAGGCTCAAAAAGGCTGGGGATACCTGTCCTAGGACGTCAACAAATAAAACATGTACTTCATCATAAACACAAGATTGTATTTGTGTAACAGGTAAGACAAAGAGGTTCTAAATCGTGTCATTCAATATTTGGTCATCTGTCTTTGTCAGGTCAGGAACATGGTTGAATTTCACACCAGGTGACCATTCCCAGAATTCGCACAATGAAAAGATTCTGATGACGGTCGTATTCAGGGGTGGAATTCTAGCAGGAGTTCCTTTGCATATTAGGACACTCCCCCTCCCGATGTAGCCAATCCTCCAAGAGCTTACAAAAAAAAGCCTTGTAAGCTCTTGGAGAATTGGCTACATCAGGGGTGTGTGGCCTAATATGCAAAGGAGCTCCTGCTAGAATTCCACCCCGGTCATATTTATTTCTAAGGGCGGAGACAACTTTTAAAAATACTTAAAGTTTTCTCCTCTGAACAAGGGCCAAGGGATATTGGGTGCTCACTCCGTCTGCTCAGAAATTTTCGTTTCTAGTATAGGGTCGGATGCTTTTCTACTAGAAGGATTTCCAAATCTGAAAAGTCATTATTGTCTCAATGAAACCTACCTTGCAACAGGCTGTTCAAGCTTTTTTAAAAATATTTACATTATAAAGTTTTGGGATCAACCATCTTAGACCAGAATCCAAGACCACCTGAATGCACAACTCTGAAGCTGCCACAGTGGAAAAAGTCCAAACATGATCTTAATTACAAGAGAATCTCTCCTGATTCAGGAACAGACTGCCCTATATTTTGCAATCAACCAACTATTGTACAAAAGGGACATGCAGCGAAGTCCTAAAAGAGCTGTCATTTTTGCCAGGGTGGGCTTGAGTAGCAAGACAACTGTCAAAGCGGGCACCGAACTAACAGGAAGAGGTAGTTTATAGCAAGTCTTGTTTAACTCCGTTGTTATTTCCCCCCTTTTCGATATCTTCCAGCATAAGCACTTGTGTCTTGTCCATCCAGTTCCCTTTCTGAGGCAGCCTCCCCGCAGCTGGAGATGTAAGATGCTGGGCTGTTGGTTGGGGAACGGCGGCTGGTAAAATGGCATTGCTCTGTCCCCGCTGGAAATAGATCTCCCGGGGTAACGCATCCCTGGAGCAAAGCTGAAATCTGAAGGCTGCCTGGAAACCCCTCCGGAAGTTCTCGTTGAAGAACCCATAGATGATGGGGTTGATGCTGCTATTGAAGAAGGCCAACCAGTGAGCGAAAGGGTAGATGTAGATGTTGATGACCTGCAACTGCTCTTCGGTCAGGTCGGCGTAGTCCGAGAGCATCGCCAAGGTCCACAAAGGCAGCCATGAGAGGATGAAAAGCAACGCCACGACGATGAGCATCTTGATGACCTTCTGTTTCTTCTTGTAGACAGAGTGACGCTCTTGGCCCTGCTTTCCCGCGCTGGGGACAGAAGTGTTGAAGAGCGTGATCCCTATCCGAGCGTACATGATGACAATGAGAGAAAGGGGAGCCAGGTAGATGTTGGCAAAGAGCACGGTCGTGTAGATCTTTCTCATGTCCTGGTTGGGCCAGTCCTCCCGGCACCAGTAGATCGGGTTGGTTTTGTTGCCATCACCAAGGATGACCCTGAAATGCTTCTCCTTCTCCACCTTCAACATCACCGCGGATGGGCACATGATGGCAATGGCCAGCACCCAAATGACCACGATGATGACGATGGCCGTCGATATGGTGAGCTTCTGCTTGAAGGGATAAACGATGGAACGGAACCTGCAATGAAGACAGAACGCACGGGTCAGTGTCCATCTTGATGTGATTAAAAGACATAAGGTAGCACCGTACAAAGAAATTTGTTCGAGAGGCAGAGTCAACAACTTCCAGGTGGTGCAACACAATACTAATAGGCAGGGCTTATTTTGTAGAAGGAGCTCCTTTGCATAGAAGAAGAAGGAGGAGAAGAAGGAGAAGAAGAAGAAAGAAGGAGAAGAAGAAGAAAGAAGAAGAGGAAAAAGGAGGATATAATGTATAAAGAAGGAGGATATAATGTATAATGTAATTTCATATATATTTATAAGTAAAAGCTTTAAAAAAACCCAGCATGTTCAATTTAGTAATGTAGCACATGAGCTGACACAACATGAATAGCTTGTAATATCAGACAAGAAGATATTGTCCTGAATTTACTCTAGACCACATAGTCTATAGCCAGATAAGGGAAAAACTCATATTCTGAAATAGAATAAGCACATTGTTTGGATCCTGGCAAATGGAGATTTATTCCTACGAAGGGAATGGAGTTGCCTTTCAGCAGAGAGCTGCTTTAAAAGGATGTATCAGCAGCTCCTAACACCAAACAGATTATCTATGCCTCCTCTCTCAGTTAGTAATAAGGACTGACTTTGTATAGCTCCAAAATCAGATTACGTTCACATATGGTTGTTGTACATCAGGGCTCAAGTAGAATAATAACAAGATACTGGATTTATATCCCAGAGTCTCAGAGCAGCTCACAATCTCCTTTACCTTCCTCCCCAACAACACACACCCTGTGAGATGGGTGTGGCTGAGAGGGCTCTCACAGCAACCTCTGTCAGAGCTATGGCTGTCAACCTCTGTCAGAGCTATGGCTGACCCAAGGCCATTCCAGCAGGTGCAGGTGGAGGAGTGGGGAATCAAACCCAGTTCTCCCAGATAAGAGTATGCACACTTAACCACTACACCAGGGGTGGGGAACAGTGGCTCTCCAGATGTTTTTTTGCCTACAACTCCCATCAGCCCCAGCCAGCATGGCCAATGGCTGGGGCTGATGGGAGTTGTAGGCAAAAAACATCTGGAGAGCCACTGTCCCCAACCCCTGCAACACCAAACTGGCTCTCAAGTGTACTGGAAAGCAGCAAAAAGGCAATTTTCGAGATACAGGGATTGGGAATTCATTTGAAATGTTCTCTTTTTAAGTTGTGTTGATGCCATAACTACGTATCTCAAAGGTGCCTTCTTCCTGAGTCAGGTCCTCAGTCCCTCAGGGTCACTGTTGTCTACTCGGACTGGCAGCAGCTCTCCAGGGTCTCAGGCAGAGTCCTTTCCCATCACCTGACCCTTTTAACTGGAGATGTCACATGAACACACACGTGAAGCTGCTTTATACCAGATTATATCTTCGGTCCATCAAGGCCAGCACTGTCTGCTCAGACAGGCAGTGGCTCTCCAGGGTTTCAGACTGAGGTCCTTCATATCACCTATTGCCCAATCTTTTAAACTGGAGACATCAGGGATTGAACCTGAGACCTTCCGCATGCAAGCAGTGCTCTACCACTGAGCCATGGGCCTAGGCAGATGCCAGGGACTCAACCCTGGACCTTCTGTATGCGAACTTATTCTCATGGCTCCTAATGCAAACATGTAACAGGGTTCTTGAGAGCCAGTTTGGTGTAGTGGTTAAGTGTGCGGACTCTTATCTGGGAGACCCGGGTTTTGTTCCCCTCTCCTCCACTTGCACCTGCTGAAATGGCCTTAGCTCTGGCAGAGGTTGTCCTTGAAAGGGCAGCTGCTGTCAGAGCCCTTTCCAGCCCCACCCACCTCACAGGGTGTCTGTTAAGGGGGAGGAAGGTAAAGGAGATTGTGAGCCGCTCTGAGACTCTTCGGAGTGGAGGGCGGGATATAAATCCAATATCTTCTTCTTCTTCCCATACATTGGAAATCAGCTTCCTCAACATCTGCCATCCCAAACATTAAACACCGGGCTCTGGGCAATGTACATCAATAATGTGGAGATAAAAAGGTAAAGGTAGCCCCCTGTGCAAGTACCAGTCATTTTCGACTCTGGGGTGACGTTGCTTTCACAACGTTTTCACAGCAGACTTTTTTTACGGGGTGGTTTGCCATTGCCTTCCCCAGTCATCTACACTTTCCCCCCAGCAAGCTGGGTACTCCTTTTACTGACCTCGGAAGGATGGAAGGCTGAGTTAACCTGGAGCCGGCTACCTGAACCAGCTTCTGCTGGGATCGAACTCAGGTCATGAGCAGAGGGCTCCGACTGCAGTACTGCAGCTTTACCACTCCGGAGACACATACATTTAAACCCGATAAAAAACCATTCAAGCTAAAACATCTTACATCTTAGAAACCCCCAATGGAACCCTATTAATTTCTTCTGCTGGACTCCTCTGAGGCCCCTCTCCTTCCTAAACCTCACCCTCCCCATGCATGTTCCATGCCCAGATAGTCAGGTATTTCCTACGTAGGAGCTGGCCACGCTGAGGCGAACACATCCGCTATATATTCTCATAGCTCTCTTAGACAAAGGGAAGAAAGATCTTCATTGAATGGAGACAGACACGCAGGATATTTGCCTCATCTGACGTGTGCCGAGTATAACAATATAGCTCCAACCAAGTAACACATCAACACCGTGGTATTGATATGATTTTGCAGTTCTCAGATTCCCACAGAGAACCTTTGATGAAGAGCACGGGTTCTTGTACGCCTGTTTTGTCCTCTAAAAAGGTCAACAGACTCTATCCAATAACATTAATAATTAATAATAAAAAAATAATATCTTTTGATTTTCCAGTAAAGTCTGCCCTCTCAGCCCCACCCATCTCACAGGGTGCCTGTTGTGGGGGAGGACGGTAAAGGAGATTGTGAGCCGCTGAGACTCTCCGGAGTGGAGGGCGGGATATAAATCCAATATCTTCATCTACCTCACAGGGTGCCTGTTTGGGGGGGGGGAGGTAAAGGAGATTGTGAGCCGCTCTGAGACTCTTCAGAGTAGGGGGCAGGATATAAATCCAATATCTTCATCTACCTCACAGGGTGCCTGTTGGGGGGTGAGAAAGGTAAAGGAGATTGTGAGCCGCTCTGAGACTCTTCGGAGTGGAGGGCGGGATATAAATCCAATATCTTCATCTACCTCACAGGGTGTCTGTTGTGGGGGGTGGGGAGGTAAAGGAGATTGTGAGCCGCTCTGAGACTCTTCAGAGTAGAGGGCAGGATATAAATCCAATATCTTTATCTATCTCACAGGGTGTCTGTTGGGGGGGGGGGGAAGGTAAAGGAGATTGTGAGCCGCTCTGAGACTCTTCAGAGTAGAGGGCAGGATATAAATCCAATATCTTCATCTACCTCACAGGGTGCCTGTTGGGGGGGGGGGGAAGGTAAAGGAGATTGTGAGCCGCTCTGAGACTCTTCAGAGTAGGGGGCAGGATATAAATCCAATATCTTCATCTACCTCACAGGGTGTCTGTTGTGGGGGGGGGGGGAAGGTAAAGGAGATTGTGAGCCGCTCTGAGACTCTTCGGAGTGGAGGGCGGGATATAAATCCAATATCTTCATCTACCTCACAGGGTGTCTGTTGTGGGGGAGGAAGGGTAAAGGAGATTGTGAGCCGCTCTGAGACTCTTCAGAGTAGAGGGCAGGATATAAATCCAATATCTTCATCTACCTCACAGGGTGTCTGTTGTGGGGGGGGGGGAGGTAAAGGAGATTGTGAGCCGCTCTGAGACTCTTCAGAGTAGAGGGCGGGATATAAATCCAATATCTTCATCTACCTCACAGGGTGCCTGTTGGGGGGGGGGGGTGGAGGAAGGTAAAGGAGATTGTGAGCCGCTCTGAGACTCTTCAGAGTAGAGGACGGGATATAAATCTAATATCTTCATCTACCTCACAGGGTGTCTGTTGTGGGGGGGGGGGGAAGGTAAAGGAGATTGTGAGCCGCTCTGAGGACTCTTCAGAGTAGAGGGCAGGATATAAATCCAATATCTTTATCTATCTCACAGGGTGTCTGTTGTGGGAGGTGGGGAGGAAGGTAAAGGAGATTGTGAGCCGCTCTGAGACTCTGGGATATAAATCCAATATCTTCTTATTATTCTACTTGAGCCATCCATTCCTCCCTTTTCCAACCTGACCCCTTACAGAATGTTCCTGTACCAAGCCACAAGCTCTCAGATTGCATTAACTGTGAGAGTCTTTTTCTGGCTATGCATGACTTCTTGGGATTACTGCACAAAACTATGATGGCCAATGTTCCCTCTAAGCTGAGTAGGCGTAAGCTAGCTCATAGGGGGGGGGGGGTAGCCTCTGGCTCACATGTTTTTGTCTTAGCTCAAGGAAAAGCACCAATATTTTGTTTTAAACCGTTTTAAATTGTTAAGAACCTTAAGAACCTTAAGAGACTATGATTTAGAAGTATTTAAGATGGAGTGGAAAAAGTTCAGAAGATATGTAGAAAAAGAGTGGAAAATAAAAGGACATTGGACAATTTTTGATAATGACTAAGTACAAGAGGGAGGAGGATATTAATTTTGGTTCTTATTAATTAAGGGTACCTTTAATATTAAGATTTTAAGTATACAACACTGGCGGGGGTCAAGTAACAAGAGGAGTGGGGTAGAAAGTAATATATGGGATAGATAAAAAAGTAATTATTAATGATGTAAGGAACTGAAATTTATTACCATATGTTACTAATAAAATTGTTTGAAATAAAAACTGTTTTAAATTGTAAATGATTATGTCTTATCGTTTTATATCGGAAACTGAGATGTTGGCGTTATTTTGATTGTTAGCCGCCCTGAGTCCGTTTGGAATGGGCGGGATATAAATGGAAAGGAAATAAAATTAATAAATAAAATAAAAGGGCCCCAGAGCAAACTCATTTATGCAGCAGCCAGATCACTCGCTCTCAACATTCATGCCAGTAGCTTACCAAGTAGACTTTTTGCTCACAAGACTCCACAGCTCAAATGGAGTATTGATGTTGAAAGAATGGGGAGGGACGGTGGCTCAGTGGTAGAGCATCTGCTTGGGAAGCAGAAGGTCCCAGGTTCAATCCCTGGCATCTCCAAAAAAGGATCCAGGCAAATAGGTGTGAAAAACCTCAGCTTGAGACCCTGGAGAGCCAAGGGATGGTGGCTCAGTGGTAGAGCATCTGCTTGGAAAGCAGAAGGTCCCAGGTTCAATCCCCGGCATCTCCAAAAAAGGATCCAGGCAAATAGGTGTGAAAAACCTCAGCTTGAGACCCTAGAGAGCCAAGGGATGGTGGCTCAGTGGTAGAGCATCTGCTTGGTAAGCAGAAGGTCCCAGGTTCAATCCTGGCATCTCCAAAAAAGGATCCAGGCAAATAGGTGTGAAAAACCTCAGCTTGAGACCCTGGAGAGCCGCTGCCAGTCTGAGAATACTGACTTTGATGGACCAAGGGTCTGATTCGGTATAAGGCAGCTTCACATGTTCATATGTTCAAAAAGCCTGGAAACCAAAGCCATTTTGGAGGTAACGGACTATATATTGTCAGGACCAGCCCTAGACAATATATTCCCTAGATCCGGGAAATTACAGGCCAGTCAGTCTGACTTCAATACCGGGAAAGTTGGTAGAAACCATTATCAAGGACAGAATGAGTAGGCACATTGATGAACACGGGTTATTGAGGAAGACTCAGCATGGGTTCTGCAAGGGAAGATCTTGCCTCACTAACCTGTTACATTTCTTTGAGGGGGTGAACAAACATGTGGACAAAGGCGACCCGATAGATGTTGTTTACCTTGACTTCCAGAAAGCTTTTGATAAAGTTCCTCATCAAAGGCTCCTTAGAAAACTTGAGAGTCATGGAGTAAAAGGACAGGTCCTCTTGTGGATCAAAAACTGGCTTAGTAATAGGAAGCAGAGAGTCAGTATAAATGGGCAGTCTTCGCAGTGGAGGACGGTAAGCAGTGGGGTGCCGCAGGGCTCGGTACTGGGTCCCATCCTCTTTAACTTGTTCATAAATGATTTAGAGTTGGGAGTGAGCAGTGAAGTGGCCAAGTTTGCGGATGACACTAAATTGTTCAGGGTGGTGAGAACCAGAGAGGATTGTGAGGAACTCCAAAGGGATCTGTTGAGGCTGGGTGAGTGGGCGTCAATGTGGCAGATGCGGTTCAATGTGGCCAAGTGCAAAGTAATGCACATTGGGGCCAAGAATCCCAGCTACAAATACAAGTTGATGGGGTGTGAACTGGCAGAGACTGACCAAGAGAGAGATCTTGGGGTCGTGGTAGATAATTCACTGAAAATGTCAAGGCAGTGTGCGTTTGCAATAAAAAAGGCCAACGCCATGCTGGGAACTATTAGGAAGGGAATTGAAAACAAATCAGCCAGTATCATAATGCCACTGTATAAATCGATGGTGCGGTCTCATTTGGAGTACTGTGTGCAGTTCTGGTCGCCGCACCTCAAAAAGGATATTATAGCATTGGAGAAAGTCCAGAGAAGGGCAACTAGAATGATTAAAGGGCTGGAGCACTTTCCCTATGAAGAAAGGTTGAAACGCTTGGGACTCTTTAGCTTGGAGAAACGTCGACTGCGGGGTGACATGATAGAGGTTTACAAGATAATGCATGGGATGGAGAAAGTAGAGAAAGAAGTACTTTTCTCCCTTTCTCACAATACAAGAACTCGTGGGCATTCGATGAAATTGCTGAGCAGAAAGGTTAAAACGGATAAAAGGAAGTACTTCTTCACCCAAAGGGTGATTAACATGTGGAATTCACTGCCACAGGAGGTGGTGGCGTCCACAAGTATGTATAGCCACCTTCAAGAGGGGTTTAGATAAAAATATGGAGCAGAGGTCCATCAGTGGCTATTAGCCACAGTGTATGTGTGTATATAAAAATTTTTGCCACTGTGTGACACAGAGTGTTGGACTTGATGGGCCGTTGGCCTGATCCAACATGGCTTCTTCTTATGTTCTTAGACTGTCAGGCACCGCAGGTTAGGCTAGCTTCTGGCACCCCCCTCCCCTGCACTGATAATGTCACTGGGTCACATGGGGGGGGGTCACCCAATTTGGCACCCGCAGAAGGCTGGCACCCTAGACAATCACCGAGTTTGCCTATCGGAAGGGCCAGTCCTGTATATTGTGTTCGGCACTGTTTCCCAGGCTTTAATAAGAGTCCTACCTGTCCACTGCGATCGCGACCAGGGTGAAGACAGAAGCCGAGACGGAGATTCCTTGGATCATCCCGTTCATCTTGCAGACCGTATTCCCAAAGGGCCACCCTGGCGAAGAAAGAAAAGGTTGAGCTGACGATAGAAAAACTGCATTTCAGTCTACTCAGCAGTAAAGGGCAGAAAAGACAGCTTCCAGCCCCAGCAACATCTTCGGGACCAAGAAGGTTTCTGGGGAGTCAAAACTTTCAAAAGTCAAAGATCCCTTCATCAGATTGAAATGGAGATCCCTGAGTCTTTACATTCCAGTCAGAAGGTAGAAGGGATGTTGCGAAGACGGGACTCAGGATGCAAAGAAGAAGAAGTAGAAGAAGATATTGGATTTATATCCCACCCTCCACTCCAAAGAGTCTCAGAGCGGCTCACAATCTCCTTTACCTTCCTCCCCCACAACAGACACCCTGTGAGGTAGATGAAGATATTGGATTTATATCCCGCCCTCCACTCCAAAGAGTCTCAGAGCGGCTCACAATCTCCTTTATCTTCCTCCCCCACAACAGACACCCCTGTGAGGTAGATGAAGATGCCAGTCTGAGAAGACAATACTGACTTTGATGGACCAAAGGTCTGATTCAGTATAAGGCAGCTTCATATGTTCATATATGTTCAAGATATTGGATTTATATCCCGCCCTCCACTCCAAAGAGTCTCAAAACGGCTCACAATCTCCTTTATCTTCCTCCCCCACAACAGACACCCTGTGAGGTGGGTGGGGCTGGAGAGGGCTCTCACAGTAGCTGCCCTTTCAAGGACAACCTCTGCTAGAGCTATGGCTGACCCAAGGCCATGCTAGCAGGTGCAAATGGAGGAGTGGGGAATCAAACCCGGTTCTCCCAGATAAGAGTCCGCACACTTAACTACTACACCATACTGGCTCTCCAGGTACAGTGCACATGGTAATTGGCCTGATTAGATCAGTGAAGGGGGCACGCAGGGGGGTTTTTTGTAGCAGGAACTCCTTTGCATATTAGGCCACACACCCCTGATGCAGCCAATCCTCTAAGAGCTTACAATAGGTCCTGTAAGAAGAGCCCTGTAAGCTCTTGGAAGATTGGCTACATTGAGGGGGGGGGTGGCCTAATAGGCAAAGGAGTTCCTGCTACAAAAAAAAAGACCCCAGGGAGCACAAAATTTGGATCTGTAGAAAGAGAAAAATCCTGTGTCCCTTCTCAGCCGTGGGGGCTCCATTATGCTGCATTAGTGATTGAACTCAAGCTCTGCAATCTCGTCATCTCTGCTTGAAGGACAGCAGCGATCGTTGCATTCATGTAAAAAGAAAAGGAACGGGCAGGGCCTTTTGATTTCTACATCAGCAGGAACATGAGTAAGAGGAACTGAATTCTACCCTCTTCCTAGCTGCATCTTGTCAAATCCTGTCACCTACTCCTAGCTCCGGAAGAGACTAGGGTTGCCAAACTCCTAGTCCGGCCAGGGAATACCCTAGTTTTTGGCACTCACCCGATCCACTACCGGCCAGGATTGAGAGAGAGAGAAAAAAACTTACCAGAGATGATATTATCCAGCAAAGTGGTGGGCATGCAAAAAATTCCCACGAGCAGATCGCTGACAGCAAGGTTCAAGATGAAGAGGTTGGTGACGGTGCGCATGTGCTTGCTCCGCAGCACGATGAAACACACCACTCCGTTGCCGAGCATGCACAGGAGGAAGATGAGGAGGTAGGAAATGATGAAGATTGCGGCGACAAGAGGCTGGTGCAGGTAATAATCCACGTAGGCAACGGGGCTCTCCACGCTACAAGTGCGGTTCTGCCTGCTGCAATTCCTCAGGGACAGTGAGCCGGTTGCAGAACCGGGGTCCATGATGGCATCCATGTTGAATTGCCCCTGGCAACAGAAATAAAGAGGAGTCACTGGAGGGAACGGTGCATGAGATCACATATCACAGAATCATAAGAGTTGTAATGGACCCCAGGGTCATCTAGCCCAACCCCATGGAAACAGATTCAAAACTAGGTATTGCCAGTCAGACTTCCTTGAAGTTCCTCCTCCCCTCTCTGATTGGCTGAGTTACTGTGAGGTCATGACGTGCCTGAACATTTTGATTTCAACAGCTTTCGGGTGAGTAAAGGACCTGCAAATGGCACAACCTTCATGGTGGGAATAACAGCCCAGGTTGGTGAGGGAGAAAAGTCCTATAAAAGGCTAAAGGATGCCAGTAGGTGGGTGTCCTTTTTTCTTTTTTTTTTAAATTGTTTTATAAAACAAAATAACGTGACATAGCAACAGGGGTCATTTCATAGAAAAAGAGGTGCCGGAGCTCATTAGCACAACTCATTTGCATATGTCACACACCCCTGACATCACCAGAAGATGTGCTCAATTATACCAGCTCAGCATCTACCTTAAAATTCTTAGTGAGCTCTAATTGTCATAATAAAACTTTCCTCCCCTCATACTTTTCCAATGACTTTCTCCTATGTGGTCACAGAGGCATGATGAAGATTTCCACCTGTCTGCTTTAGATGTTTTGGATACTTCCTCCTTTTTTTGTTGGGGGAAAATATTAGAAAGTTTGTCAGTTCTTAGAGTTCAGCAAAATTCTCACAGGGAGATTGAACAACGGAGCCCAGAAGCAAGTATTTCGGGATGGGAGGAGGGGAGAAAGAAAGAGCACAATAAACTTTAGAGGTTCTGGAGTTCTGCTCCTGTGAGCTCCTGCCCCAAAATGAGGCGGCGCTGTTGTTGTTCAGTCGCACAGTCGAGTCCGACCCTGCGACCCCATGGACAAAGTCACGCCAGGCCCGCCTGTCTTCCACCATCCTCCGAAGTCTGCTCAAATCTGTGTTTGTTACGTCCGTAACGCTGTCCAGCCGTCTCCTCTTTTGCCGTCCCCCTTCTTCTCTTGCCTTCTGTCTTTCCTAGCATCAGGATCTTCTCCAGGGAGTGCTCCCTTCTCGTTTGGTGGCCGAAGTATTTGAGCTTCAGCATATTGTTACGAGGCCTGGCATAACAATAAAGCGAACAGACTTATCATCGTAGCTTTTTTGATAGAAAAAGCCCACCAGGAACTCATTTGCATATTAGGCCACACCCACTGGTATCACCATTGTTTCACACAGGGCTTTTTTGTAGAAAAAGCCCAGTAAGGTTTCATTTGCATATTAGACCACACCCCCCAGACACCAAGCCAGCCGGAACTGCATTCCTGTGTGTTCCTGCACAGAAAAAGCCCTGCTTATCATAATAAGACCATACACTGCATTAACAAGGCCAGAATATAAAGATTATAAAATTAACATTAGAAGTAAGTAAAGCATTCATAAAAGGCATTTCTTGGCAGTATGTCTTCTTGAGACAAATACGTGATAACAGGAAACCATTGAGCCACTACTGTTTTTTTTAATAAGTTCTTGGTGAAACATTTCAAGCGGAATATGCAATTTTGGTAAAATCAAATAATCCCAAATTTGCACCTTCCAGCAATAGATTGAAGGTACCTTTCTGATCAGGGCTGGCCCTAGACTGGCACCCTAGGCAAGGCGAACTTCTGGTGCCCCTCCCTACAACTGATAACATCACTGAATCACATGGGGGGGGGGGTGCCCAATTCAGCACCCCCAAAAGGCCGGCATCCTAGGCAATTGCCTAGTTTGCTTAGCGGCAGAACCGGTCCTGTTTCTGTCTTTCCACATTTTCGTTAACATAGATCTTGCCACAGACATTAAAATAGAAATTATTTCTTTCTTTCGTGTTTCAGTTTCCAAAGGTCCAGCAACATTGCTTCAAGGCTTTAACTCATGTTAGTTTGAAGCAGGGGTGGAATTCTAGCAAGAGCTCCTTTGCATATGAGGCCACACCCCTCGGATGTAGCCAATCCTCCAAGAGCTTACCAAAAAAAGAGCCCTGTAAGCTGTTGGAGGATTCCAACCCTTCCAACCCTCCCAGCAATTAACACAGAACAATGGTCACATTCAACAGCCAGTTTCCTTATCACTACTCTTCCAGGAAGCCCCACCAAACAATGGGCACATCCACAAACCAATTGCCCTTTCACCACACCCCCTCCAGCCTAGAAATAGCAGCTCTCCAGCAGCCCTGGCCTCACTCAATGCACAGCAGCCAAGAAGGTCAGAGCGCCTGCTCCGGCTTCAACGCCACTGAGGATGTTCTCCGCAGCTGAGAACGAAACGTCTGGAAGGAAAACTTTCTCCAGTAGAACACGGCACTTGAGCCCGAAAGATTCTACAAACCCTAATGATGTTACCAGCCGTGAAAACCTGAAATCTTTGTTGGAGGATTGGCTACATCAGGGGTGTGTGGCCTCATATGCAAAGGCGCTCCTGCTAGAATTCCACCCCTGGTTTGAAGTATTAAGTTCACTGTAGCCGCTACTTCTTCCCAAAAGCATTGCCGTTACAGGGCATGGCAGTAGGTGTCCTTGATTAATAGAGGGTTGAAGCCTGGAAAACTGAACTAGAATAGGGTGAAGGAGATAAGGTAGTGAACGGGCCACGCAGCTGAAGGCAAAGGGACGGGAAGAACTGGACCAAAAAGCAGGAAGTTCAGCAGAGGATGAATGGAGATAGAAGCTTAGAACTGGAAGGAAAGAGGAGTAAGGGTTCGTGTGAGACAAAAGCACTGAGGGTGTTAGTAAAAAGAGACTGGCTTTTAGGGGTAGGGGAGAGGGGATTATGGAGCAGGGAATCATGGGAAGTGGGGATTAATTTCTAACAACCATTATCTCTTATGCCTCAAGAAGGGTAAACAAGCACTGTTATTGGCAGGCAGGAAAAAATTGTCTCTCTGTGAATAGCAAGAATTGTGGCCCCCATTATAAAAATGAAGATGAAAATGAAACATATTGATACAAGCGGAACTGCTTAATTGCTCTGTTCTGGGACATCAGCCGTAGAATTGATAAATTACATATAAATCTCAATTTTGTATTGCCATGGGTTTAGCTTGAAATATTTTAAACGCTATGTTACTTTAATTTCCTTAATGGAAAAAAAAATCTTGTTTTATATTGATGAGATCATTGTATTTTTGCAATGGCTTATTTGCTGATGCAGTATTGACTCTGATGAAATACTTACATAGCCCCCAACTTTTTGAAGCCTGTAGGCACCATCGAAATTCTGACACAGGGGGGTGGGCACAACCACAAAATGGTTGCTGCAGGAGGTGGAGCCAATGACAAAATGGCTGTCAGAAGAGGTGGAGCCAACCACAAAGTGTTAGCAAGTAAGATCATGCATAACTCTAATAATGACTCTTCAATGCTTCAGGCAGAAGCTTGGTTTAACAAGATGCCTTTTGAAATTAACACACTGTTTTTAAAATGTTTTCTTCCATACACACTGCATGACAAAAGGTAAGATTGTTGTGCTATGGTGACAGCTGCTGATGAAGCGACTTTAAAAAAAAACTGCACAGGCAATTATATCAGCAACGGTGCAAAAGTCAGAATTCTGTCTTGACTGACTCTAATTTCAGCCTTAGCTGAAAGCAGTTCAACACAGATGGGAGAACTGGGGGAAAGTTGGCTAGGAGGTTTGAGAAGTAAACTGAGACCCCCATTCAAGCCAAGGAAAGGGGATAAAACTTCTAGGGAGAGGAAGATTCCCTACCCAGTCGAACAGTGTGAAGGGAACAGAGATCCCTGGTCTGGTGTAGTTAAAAACTGTGTGGAGAGGCCTAAAGAGTCAGTCAAAAACAGGTGTTTCAAGAGAAGGGGTTTGGGTACAGACAAGGGTGTACCGACCTTCTTAGAAACCCAAACCATTAGAGAAATACTAAGAATGTGTGCTGGAGTATTTGGGAAAATTCTAGGACAAAAGCCTCTCAATATAAAGTTTTTAAGAAACTGTGAAAAAGCTTATGACACTCTCAGGCCTGGCGCTGAGGTTCCCAGACCCCAGGCCGAAATCTGTTTCCCGCCCCCCCCACCTTTTTCTTTTAACGAGCACGTGGCCCAACGACGTCACGATGACATCATCAGGTTGCACAGGCAGGCCCCCCCCTATTCTCTGCTCTCTCCCGCTTTGAAGCAGGAGAGAGCTGGGCCCCCCTCCGGACTGGAAGACAGTGGGCACGCTGAGAGCCACTGGCTCTGAGCACGCTCACTCCCTGCTCTCCCCCCTCCCCCGGTCCTTGTCAAGGCTTGCAAAGCCTTGGCAAGAACCAGGAGACAGCAGGTAGCCGGACACAGTGGGGGACACAGCCGCCCAGTTGGCCGACTCCCACGAGCCGGCCCTGGACACTCTCATTAGCCTGTACATAAAAACTGGGCAAAATCTATTTCACCTCAGTGTTCTCAGCCCCTGCCTTCACCCGACCTTTCTCCTTGACATTAAATAAAACTTTCTGTTATTTTTTAATTTGAAAAGCATCTCAAGTGCCATTTTCTGTCCCATGGAAGATGACCCACCCTCAGTAACAGACCCAATTCTAGCATTTAGAAGCAGAAGAAGATACTGTATATTCCACCCTATACTCTGAATCTCAGAGTCTCAGAACGGTCACAATCTTTACCTTTCCCCCCCACCCTGCTCCCCACAACAGACACCCTGTGAGGTAGGTGGGGCTGAGAGAGCTCTAACAGCAGCTGCCCTTTCAAGAACAACTCCTAAGAGAGCTATGGCCGACCCAAGGCCATTCAGCAGGTACAAGTGGACGAGTGGGGAATCAAACCCGGTTCTCTCAGATAAGAGTCTGCACACTTAACCACTACACAAGACTGGCTCTCTACACCAAAATGGTTCTCTTTAGATCACCAATAACTTGGGCCATTGGATACTTTTGAGAAACTGCCAAAATAAAATTAGAACGTTTTGCCCAAGTTATATCCAAGTCATTGTCATTATTGGTAGGAGGGAGAAAAACATTAACCATGATAAGACTTAACACAAAAGAAGATAATAACACAGCTTGAGCTACAGAAGCACAGTTCTCAAACAATTCTATCTTAAAGGAATTATGCTTTATCAATATAGCCAGACCAGCTTTACAATGACCTTTCGAAAAAACTCTATAAGCTGGAAGAGAGGAAGAATTAAATCCATCGATGCTAAGATCATCATTTAACCACATTTCCTGCAAACATACGCAATCCATTTTTTTAAAATAAAATTAATAAAATCAGTATCCTGCATTTTATTGTTCCATCTGGTTGTGTTCCATCATACCAAATAAAATGGTCTAATTTGGTGCATTTTCTGTCATAAATAAGCAGACCTCAGCTCGGGGGTGTTGAACACATTTGTTATGAGGGCCGGATCTGACATAAATGAGACCTTGTCAGGCCGGGCCATGTTGGGCCGGGCCATGTGTGCACCTATTTAAGATTAGGTAATAGAAATGTAAACGTCATAAAGGACACAAACACTATTAAAGATTTTTTTAAAAACCCTTAAAACATGCTTAAAACATTAATACTCGATCTTAAAGGTGCTTTCTTTGTATTTCTCCCATGGGATCCAGGAAACTCAGCAAAGGAAGCTCTGGTTCTTTCCTTCCTTCCCCAGAGGACCAGGAGGGGGAGGAGTCTCAGCCAACAGAAGGAAGAGAGGCTTGGCTCAGTAGCTCTGCTGTGAGATTGAGAGAGCCTGGCAAAAGCAAGCTCTGCGTTCCCCCCTTTTTCTCCAAGGGAGGAGCCTCAGCCAATGGAGAAAATAGAGGTTTTGCTCTGTCACTCCTGTGCGACTGAGCAAGCCTTGTAAAGGAAGCTGTGATGCAGAAGGAAGCAAGACAGAGGGAGAAGGAAGCAGAGGACAGTCAGTTGCTCGGGGGCCTGATAGGAACGCTTGGGGGGGTCTGATTCGGTCCCCGGGCTGCATGTTTGACACCCCTGCCCTAACTCTTCCCCCATGTCCTGAGCTGTGAAAATATCCATTACATATTACTGACAGAGTAGGGCTGCTAAATCTACTTTAAAGAGAGGTATACATGCTATCAGGAATGCTCAGTCAGTGAAGGAACACAAAAGAAAAATTTCCCTCCAAGGGATGGAAGAAGAAGAAGATATTGGATTTATATCCCGCCCTCCACTCCAAAGAGTCTCAGAGCGGCTCACAATCTCCTTTCCCTTCCTCCCCCACAACAGGCACCCTGTGAGGTAGATGAAGATATTGGATTTATATCCCGCCCTCCACTCCGAAGAGTCTCAGAGCGGCTCACAATCTCCTTTACCTTCCTCCCCCACAACAGACACCCTGTGAGGTAGATGAAGATATTGGATTTATATCCCGCCCTCCACTCCGAAGAGTCTCACAGAGCGGCTCACAATCTCCTTTACCTTCCTCCCCCACAACAGATACCCTGTGAGGTGGGTGGGGCTGAGAGGGCTCTCACAGCAGCTGCCCTTTCAAGGACAACCTCTGCCAGAGCTATGGCTGACCCAAGGCCATTCCAGCAGGTGCAAGTGGAGGAGTGGGGAATCAACCCGGTTCTCCCAGATAAGAGTCCGCACACTTAACCACTACACCAAACTGGAAGGGGATGGGGTCTGTCATAAATGGCTGATCAGACAAAAAACCCACTTGACTCTGCCCACTTTCTAAAAGAACTTGGTGGACACCAGGAAAGGTGTTAGCGGGCACCACATCGGAACCTCTAATGTACTGGCATAATTTTACCACAGAAATCTCTGGCATATGAAATGCAGATCCCCTGTTCCTAAGCTGAAGCAATCCAAGCTGCACTTGTAGAAGAAGAAGAACGTATTGGATTTATACCCTGTCCTCCTCTCTGAATCTCAGAATTTATAATCTCCTTAACCTCCCCCTCCCCACAACAGACACCCTGTGAGGTAGGTGGGGCTGAGAGGCTCACACAGCAGCTGCCCTTTCAAGTACAGCTCTGCGAGAGCTATGGCTGACCCAAGACCATTCCAGTAGCTGCAAGTGGAGGAGTGGGGAATCAAACCCAGTTCTCCCTGAGAAGAGTTCATGCACTTAACCACTACACCAAACTGGCTCCCATGTTGCATGAAGCAGCTGACATTTAACAACCAAGAGATTCAAGTTATTGTAATTAATTTTTAATTACACTTACAATTAAGTACTGCCATATCACATTTTGATACATACAAGCACATGAAATGACTTTTCATAGAATCATAGAGTTGGAAGGGACCTCCTGGATCAACTAGTCCAACCCCCTGCACAATGCAGGAAACTCACAAACACCTCCTCCCTAAATTCACAAGATCTTCATCGCTGTCAGATGGCCATCTAGCCTCTGTTGAAAAACCTCCAAGGAAGGAGAGCCCACCACCTCCTGAGGAAGCCTGTTCCACTGAGGAATCGCTCTAACGGTCAGGAAGTTCTTCCTAATGTTGAGCCAGAAACTCTTTTGATTTAATTTCAACCCATTGGTTCTGGTCCTACCTTCCGGGGCCATAGAAAATAATTCCACACCATCCTCTATATGACAGCCCTTCAAGTACTTGAAGATCACCTCTCAGCCATCTCCTCTTCAGGCCAAACATCCCCAGCTCCTTCAACCTTTCCTCATAGGATTTTGGTCTCCAGACCCCTCACCATCTTCGTCGCCCTCCTCTGGACTCATTCTAGCTTGTCTATATCCTTCTTAAAATGTGGTGCCCAAAACTGAACACAATACTCCAGGTGAGGTCTTACCAGAACAGAGTAAAGCAATACCATCACATCACGTGATCTGGACACTATACTTCTGTTGATACAGCCCCAAATCCTTTTCGCACATACTATTGCTAAGACAAGACTCCCCCATCCTATAACCATGCATTGGATTTTTCCTACCTAAATGCAGAACTTTACATTTATCCCAGTTACAATTCATTTTATTGATTTTAGCCCAGTTTTCCAGCCTGTCAAGGTCATCCTGTATCCTCTTTCTGTCTTCTACTGTATTTGCAACCCCTCCCAATTTAGTATCATCTGCAAATTTAATAAGCGTTCCCTCTATTCCTTCATCCAAATCATTGATAAAGATGTTGAACAAAACAGGTCCCAGGACCGATCCCTGAGGAACTCCACTTGTCACTCCTTTCCAAGAGGATGAGGAACCATTCACAAGCACCCTTTGGGTGCGATCTGTCAGCCAGTTACAGATCCACCTAATGATAACAGGATCCAAACCACATTTTACCAACTTGTCAACAAGGATAGTATGTAGAATCTTATCAAAAGCCTTACTAAAATCAAAATAAACGATGTCTACAGCATTCCCCTGATCCAGCAGGGTAGTCATTTTCTCAAAAAAAGAAAAGATCAGGTTAGTCTGACATGACTTGTTCTTGAGAAAACCAAGCTGGCTCTTAGTCATCACATGCATTCTTTCTTAATGTTCCAGGACTGACTGACTGATGATTTGTTCTAAAACTTTTCCAGGTATAGATGTCAAGATGATGGGTCGGAAGTTACCCGGATCCTCTTTCTTCCCCTTCTTGAGGATGGGGACAACATTCGCCCGCCTCCAATCTTCCAGCACCTCTCCTGTTCTCCAAGAATTCTCAAAAATAATAGCCAGAGGCTCAGAAATTACATCTGCAAGCTCTTTTAGAACTTTTGGATGCAACTCATCGGCCCTGAGGACTTAATTTCATTTAAAGAAACTAGGTGTTTATGTACTACCCCTATGCTCCTAGGTTTCATTTAAAGAAACTTGGTGTTTATGTACTACCCCTATGCTCCTAGGTTGGAACTTCATACCCTCCTTATATGTTCTGTTTTTGCCATGTTGAGCACCATTTTCCTCAGAAGAGAAGACTGAGGAAAAGCAGGAATTGAGCAGTTCCACCCTCTCTTCATTACCTGTTACAATTTCACTTTCTTGCCCTCCCAGTGGGCCTACCATGTCCTTGCCCTTTTTCTTACTCTGAACATAAGAATCCTTTTTTGTTGTTTTTAGCATCTTTGGCCAGCCTAAGCTCATACTGAGCTTTAGCTTTTTTTAAACTTTTTCTCTACAAGCACTGGTGATTTGTTTAAATTCATCCTGGGTTATAAGTCCCTCCTTCCGATTCCTAGCAATTTTACCCAGCATAGTTCTAAGTTTATCAAAGTTTGCCTTTCTGAAGTTCAACCTATAAGTCTGACTACGTAAAGTTTTTCCCTTCCCTAAGACTGTCAATTCCAAAATCACATGGTCACTACTGCCCAGGGTGCCCACTATTTCCACTTCTTCAATCAATCCTTCCTTGTTGGTGAGAATCAAATCCAAGATAGCAGATCCCCTTGTTTCCTTCTTCACTTTCTGGAAAAGGAAGTTGTCAGCAAGACAAGTCAGGAATCTATTTGATTTTTCATTTTTAGCAGAGTTGGACTTCCAACAGATGTCCGGGTAATTGAAATCTCCCATGATCACTGTATCCCTTCTCTTGGAGAACTTTGCAGTATGCTGTAGAAGCATCTCATCCAAGTCCTCTGCCTGGTCTATAGCAGACCCCCACAATAATATCACTGTTATTTCTTACTCCTTTTATTTTTACCCAGAGACTCTCAACTGAGCTGCCATGCTCTGATTCACATATTTCCTCACAAGTATATTCCTCCTTCACATATACTGCTTTGCCTCCGCCCTTTCTCATTTGCCTGTCCCTTTTAAATAATTTGTACCCCTGAATCCTAATATTCCAGTTGTGAGTGTCATCCCACTACGTTTCAGTAAGGCCTGTTATGTCATAGTCTCCTTCCTTTATTAGGACTTCCAGTTCCTCCTGTTTGTTTCGCATACTCTGTGCATTAGTGTAGAGATGTCGGAATCCACATTTTATGCATCCCGAGGGTTTCATTTCCGTACAAGCCTGCAAGATAACATTACCTAGCATATGCACCACTCTTTGCAAATCTTTAATGTTCTTATCCCCAGTTTCTGGCATCATACGAGGCTTTGAATGATTGTCTCGCTCCCCCATACAATTTAGTTTAAAGCCCTCCTTATTAGGTTAGCAAGGCTGTTACCAAACACCCTTTTTCCTACCACC
This sequence comes from Heteronotia binoei, assembly GCF_032191835.1. Classification (NCBI taxonomy): domain Eukaryota; kingdom Metazoa; phylum Chordata; class Lepidosauria; order Squamata; family Gekkonidae; genus Heteronotia; species Heteronotia binoei. The sequence goes on along the minus strand of NC_083231.1, from coordinate 111,787,909 downwards.
ATAAGGTGCAAACCATCTCCCGATAAAAGACCACCATCTCGAAAGCGTAAGCCATGGTCCAAAAATCCGAATCTTTCCTGATGACACCATCGACATAGCCAGTCGTTTATTTGAAGTATTCTTCTTTCTCATCCTAAGCCATGGCCTTCAACAGGAAGCACTAACGAGAGCACAACCTGTGCGCCCAGCTCCTTCACCTTCTGATCCAGAGTCATATAGTCTTTTCTAATACATTCAGGGCTATGACGGGCAGTATCGTTCGTTCCCACGTGGATCAACAAGAAAGAATAGTTATCCGTGGGCTTGATAAGTCTTCCAATTCTTTCTGTCACGTGCTGGATGTGTGCACCCGGCAGACAGCAGACCTCTCGGGATGATAAGTCCGGTCCGCACACTTTGGGCTTCACCCCTCTGAGCAAGGAGTCTCCAATCACCACCACCTTCCTCTTCCTATATTGGGGAGCAGACGCTCCAGGCTTCTTATCCATAGGATCATGAGAAACTTTCTTCAAGCTTCGTGGAGGCTGGGGAAGTAGCCCTTGTTCCAATGGTTCAGAATCAGTTACTGTGGGGAGATCCTGAAACCTATTGCTGAGCAGCAGGGGCTCAGAACATCTTCTGATTTTCTTTCTCCTTTGGGTTACATTTTTCCAGGAACCCTCCTCCTGTGTTGGATTCTCTTCTAATTGCTGTGATACCATTTCCTCTCCCTCCTCCTGTCCTTTCAAGAGCGCCTCATGCGTTTTGTCAAGAAAATCCTGACCTTCCTTTATACACTGCAGTGTGGACAATCGTGCCTCCAGTCCCTGTATCTTCTCCTCCAGCAGGGCCACTAACTTACACTTGCTGCAAGTGTAATTCGTGTTAGTCTCAGGTAGAAATACAAACATCCCACAGTCTTTACACGTCACTGCCTCTGCTCTCTCACCAGCCATACTGCTGCAATCCATTTCAAAATTTTCTTTATCTTCACTTCTCTTTAAATCCTACTACCAATTGCCACTTGAAACTACTTGTGGGCAACTACCCACCTTTCTACAGAACCCCCAGGCTAAGAGCCACAGGCCAAGAGCCCTTCAGCTCATGCCTCTGGCAAGGATGAGCCTTGCAAATTAAAGGCTCATTCCCCCACCCACCTCTGACTCAACAGCCAGAGCAACAGCAGAGGATGCGGCCAGCAATTACCCCCAGGCAAACAAGCTCTCCTCACTCAGCAACAGCTACACAAAAGCAATCAGAAACCCCTCTCCAGCAGGCACCAAGCACTCACACAGTAACCTCCCATAGCAACCCTAGGTAATGCTCCCCAGCAGTTTTAGAAAAGCAAATCAAGTCTCACTCACCTTACCAGCAGCTCTGTTCTAGATCCAAACACCTTCTACTGCAGCTGAGCCACTTCTGCCTCTGGCAAGGATGAGCCTTGCAAATTAAAGGCTCAAGCCCCCACCCACCTCTGACTCAACAGCAGAGGGTGAGGCCAGCAATTACCCCCAGGCAAACAAGCTCTCCTCACTTAGCAACAGCTACACAAAAGACACACAAAAGCAATCAGAAACCCCTCTCCAGCAGGCACCAAGCACTCACACAGTTACCTCCCACAGCAACCCTAGGTAATGCTCCCCAGCAGTTTTAGAAAAACAAATCAAGTCTCACTCACCTTACCAGCAGCTCTGTTCTAGATCCAAACACCTTCTACTGTGGCTGAGCCACTTCTGCAGCCACTTTTGTCCGATTGAGTGCAAAGGTTTTGTTGATTAACAGCCGCCTGCTTCTTTATGAAGCCATTCAAATGCAGGTTGCAACAGAGTAGATACTTTGCCTTGTAACGGATACGAAGATTAAAAATGGACGACGGCAGTCTGCATCAAAGAAGGGCACCACGGGCTTCTCCGCACATTCAACTGACTCCTGATTTTCTTGGCAGTCGATCCACAAGCCCTGGCATCAGTTTGAGCACAGTTCTGCCCAGGCATTTTTTTTGTAGAAAAAGCCCAACAGGAACTCCTTTGCATATTAGGTCACACCCCCTTAAGTTAAGTTTAAGTTTATTTCGATTTATATCCCGCCCTTCCCACCGAAGTGGCTCAGGGCGGCTCACAACATATAAAATCTAACATAGAATTTTAAATTTAAAATACATCAATTACAACAGTTAAAACAGTAAAATAATAAAACATTTAAACAGCGATCTATCAAAACACTACACTGAACCTTTTATCGAATTTCTAATGCCAGTTAATTATAGGCCAGCCGGAAGAGGGCTGTCTTACCGGCCCTGCGAAACTAGCCAACATCCCGCAGGGCCCTCACCTCTTCCGGCAGCTGGTTCCACCAGCAAGGAGCCATTGCAGAAAAGGCCCTGTCCCTGGTGGATTTCAGACGGGCCTCCTTTGGACCGGGGATAGCAAGCAGATTTTGAGAGCCCCATCTCAGTACTCTCTGGGGAACATGTGGGGAGAGACGGTCCCTAAGGTAGGCAGGTCCTAGGCCCCTGATGCCAAGCCAGCCGGAACTGCGTTCCTGAGTGTCCCTGCTCAAAAAAAGCCCAGGTTCTGCCACACTTTTGCCCTCCATTTGCTTCTTCACAATTGTGGGGTCAGTTGTTTTCTTCCACACATGCCTTAAATAACCAGGATTTTCAAAGGAGGTATAATATAGTGGGTTCAACACAAGGAAGAGGCAAGGTGGTCATGATTATAGCTCTTATTAGGTACAGCATAGTATAGTGCTGCCCTCTAAAGACTGGCTAACTGGGCCCAAAGGGCCAGCTATACACAACTCAGGGTTCCCACGCAAGCACGTTATTGGATCATTCAAACCAGCAGGGGGCTCGTGATTGGAGCAGGGCAGCAGGGATGAGGTCACACCCGCCTGATGTAGCCAATCCTCCAAAAGCTTACAGGGCTCTTAGTGCAGGGGCTCCCATAAGCTCCAGGAGGATTGGCTACATCGGGGAGGGTGTGCCTTAATATGCAAAGCAGCTCCCGCTACAAAAAAAAAAGAAAAGAAGCCATGCTGATCTTCAAAGCCAGTCACATGGGGATGCTGCGATGTTAACTGTCAAACTCATTGGTTACAAGGACTGGATGCGACGTAAATGTCAGTTTCTCGAAAAGGAGCGGGGCCATGCGTGCCGTAAAATGTAAAGCCAGGCACCAGATATAGCAACTTCATGAAGGACACAGGCAAACTCAATGAACAATATTATTATTTTTACTCAAAAGACAAACTTGCTTTAAACATAAGATTCTCATAGTAATTCCCCAAAGTATCACCCTAATGCCCACCCTCCCTCTTCCACCACCCGTTACACCTTAGCACTGGGACAGTGAACAGGGACATCATGCCCAGCCTCTGACATCTAGCAGTAAGGGTGATGACCAATAGCTCGTGGGATGGATAAGAACCCTGGGCGGGCCACTTTTGGCCCATAGGCTATATCAGGGTGGCCAAACGGTGGCACGGGATTCACGTGTGGCTCTTTCGCACATATTGTGTGGCTCTTGAAGCTCCCACCACCTCATCGGCTGGCTAGGAGAAGGCAGTTGGCCCGTTAAAGCACTTCACCAAGCCGGCAGCTTGGAGAATGCATTTAGAATTAAAGTGGCTTTCTTTCCATCTCTCCTTCCTCCCGGTGGTGTACTGAGTTTCGTGTTTGGTGGGAGCGCGCATGGGTTTGGTGCAAACAAGTGCGTTCGGTGAGAAGCTCTACTGTTGTGATTTCGTATGGGGATCTGGGGGGGGGGGGGCGGTTCTTTTGCATGCATATAACTGAGGTCGTGGCCCCATCTTGTCTTGTTCCTGTGTTATCAATAAAGCATGTTCCTGTTTGGAATATCAGTGCATCAAACCCAGTATTTTACACCCCCATCTATTTTCCTTCCTTCCTTCCTTCCCTCCCTCCCTTCCTTCCTTCTCTGAAAACATCTGATGTTCATGTCTTGCAGCTCTCAAACATCTCACATTTATTCTATGAGGCTCTTACGTTAAGCAAATCTGCCCCCCCCCCCCCCTGAGCTCTGTGATTAACATCCCTGGGTTACAATGTCATTCTTGGACCCACAATGCCTGGGTTCTAACCATGGACTCACCATGGAAGCTGACCAAGAGACCATGAGCTTGACACAATCTCTCAGCCTAACCGACCCTCACAACAAATGGTATCTAAACCAAACCGGTTGTTCTTTCAATTTGTGAGGAATAAGTGAAAGGGAGGGGGAGGGTAATGTGAAAAGTCACTTTGATTTCCCAGCCAGGGAGAAAAGTTGAATATGCATTAAGATTTGATGGATAGAAGTCATTAAGAGCTTCTAATAGTGGATCCCTCACATCATATTAAGCAGCTCCAGGGCGCAGAATTGTAAAGCAGCAGTACTGCAGTACTGTGGTCTGAACTCTCTGCTCACAACCTGAGTTCGATTCCGGTGGAAGCTGGATTCAGGTAGACGGCCCAAGGTTGCCTTCCATCCTTCCGAGGTTGGAAAAATGAGTACCCAGCTTGCTGGAGGAAAAGTGTAGATGACTGGGGAAGGCAATGGCAAACCACCCCGTAAAAAGTCTGCCGTGAAAACGTGAAAGCAACATCACCCCAGAGTCGGAAACAACTGGTGCTTGCACAGGGGACCTTTCCTTTTCCACATCATATTTCAATGGATCCTCAGATATCAGAACGGAAGTGGATATAAAAATTTTGTTTATAATTAGGATTATTTTGAAAAATCTATCTCCACTTCTTTGGAAATTCCCATTTCGAATTTGTTTCCTCCTTGTGCTAACTGAACCCCTGAATTTCACACTGCTTTCCAGTTCCTCATGCTAAATTTTTTCCCCTCATTTCATGTATTCTGATCTCAATGTTAGGTAAGCAATATAAAAGGAACCTGTAGATTAGGATTATCAGGGATGAAAAAGAGGTGGAATGAAAAGATTAATGAGGACAAATAGAAAAAGCAAGAGATTTGTATCTCGCTATTTGCTATTTGGCCGACTGCACAAAAGAGTGTGGAGCAACAAGCATCTGAAAAAAGGCACAAAGATCAATGTTTACAAAGTGGTTGTGATGACAACCCTCATCTACGGCTCCGAATCGTGGGTTTTATACCGTCATCACCTGCGACTCCTTGAGCGCTTTCATCAGCGCTGCCTTCGCACCATCCTCAACATCCACTGGAGTGACTTTGTGACCAACACTGAAGTCCTCAAGCGGGCAGAGGTTACCAGCATCGAGGCACTGCTGTTGAAGACGCAGCTGCGCTGGGCGGGGCATATTTCTAGGATGGAAAACCACCGCCTTCCCAAGATTGCCCTGTATGGCGAACTCTCCACCGGCCATCGAAATAGAGGGGCACCAAAGAAGAGGTACAAGGACTCCTTGAAGAAATCCCTTGGCACCTGTCGCATCAACCATCACCAGTGGTCTGACCTAGCCTCAGAGCGCAAAGCATGGAGGCACACCATCCACCAGGCTGTCTCTTCCTTTGAGAACGCACGCATAGCTGGTCTTGAGGACAAAAGGAGATTGAGGAAGAATCGCACTGCTACAGCACCAACCCCAAATCAGACTTTTCCCTGCAGCCACTGTGGCCGGATCTGCCTGTCCCGCATTGGTCTTGTCAGCCACCAGCGAGCCTGCAGCAGACGTGGACTACTGCACCCCTCTTAAATCTTCGTTCGCAAAGTCAAGCCGAGAGAGATTTGCGACACATTTATCTGACAGAAGTGTTTGTCTTCTGTTTGCTTCTTTCTTTCTTTGAAAATTTCTAGCCTTATTGTTTGAAATATAATAACAAATTGCCAAAACAATTTACAGGATGGACAAAATAATCAGGATAATACATAAATGGTTGATTGAGGGGAAGATCTCCCACATATTACTTTTAACAGTTATACATAAAGCTAATATCTTATTTTGTTAATTATAGCTATATGCTCTAACTGTACAATTATATCGTTTCATACTTTGACAATAACAAAAATACATTTAATGCTTTAGATATTAAACAAAAAGAAATATACAATGATATAAATGGCTAGGTAAGTATTGTCTAAAGATAGAAATCTGCCATTCATGCTCTAGAATAGGATACCACTTATTCAACAAATTTGACAGACCTAGGGTAGAGTCCATGTTATTTAACACATCCGCTACTTTATCCATTGCTAAGAAAGTCCATATTTTAGCTCGCCATTGTGCAATAGTAGGGATTTCCCTGGATTTCCAAGTTGAAGTAATAAGTAATTTTGCTGCAGTTAATAGTATCGTGAAAAGTTCCTGTCTTATTTTAGGGATTCTGGAGTTTGGCCATAAATTTAGGAGAATTAGAGTACATTCCATAGGGATTTCATACCCTGTCGATATGTTAATCTCCTGTATTATATTTTGCCAAAATTGATAAAATTCTTTTGCAAGCCCACCAACAGTGGTGAGAAGAGGCACTTTCCCTGCAGCCTTTGCTTCTTTCAAAGCAGGGAGAGAAAAGACGCAAAAGAAACAAGAATAAGGTTTTCCTCCAAAAAAAAGTTTGGACGGAAGTTTATTCGAGCCTTACAGTAACTCAATTTTTTGTGCCTAACAGAAGGAATTAATATAAAACACAAGCCCTCCAGACAGAAGGAGCACACCGAACGATATTAATTCCAAATCTATTTTTAAAGTATCAAAAGGCTCATCACAGATTTGTTGACGCTCCATGTTCCCAACCAAAATGCTGAAACCCAATTAACAAAGATACAGACATAATGGCTGTCATACCAGCTATATTGAGAAAGTCAGCATGTTTTCCAGTGTTATATTATCAAAAGTACCTGTTCAAATGATCAAATGAGACCATTCTGATAGAGAGAAATTAAATCACATGCAACAGCGGCAGATTATTAAAAACCACAGGGACTTATTAAATGTCAATAGATGCACTTAAAAGTCTCTCTGTGTGTGTGTTTCTAGGAAATAGGGTTGCCAACTACCTCTGTGCTTCTGATAGGAGACTATCTTCGTATGCACAATGCGTGCACACCGCAATGACGTCACCTGGAAGTGACATCATCGCGCCAGCAATGTCGCGCGGCGTCCACTCTAGGCATTTCCGAGAAAACTCTATGGTTTTCCCAGACGCTCCAGCCATTTGGGAGGGGAAAACTTTATGGTACCTATTGTACCATAGAGTTTTCCCACCCACATGGCTAGACCGTCTGGGAACATAGCGTTTTCTCAGAAATGTCTAGAGTAGACACCGTGCGATGTTGCTGGTGTGATGACATCACTTCCGGGTGACATCATTGCATCAGCGATGTTGGGGGAGATTCCCCCCACTGGTGCAATGTGAACCGGCAGGTTGGGAACCTCCCGGGCGGGGAAATCCCCGCCCAGACCGGGGCCTTGGCAGCCCTATTAGGAAAGGAAAGAGAAGGTAGGAGACTAAATAGGGATTCTCCACCTTGGGAAAGATTATTCTTATGGCGTTCCAATAGGGTACAAAAACATAAAACTTTCTGTATTGAACTGTTCAAGGCTGCAAGCAACTGGGAAAACATCTAGGAATCTTGGCATGGGAACAGAAAGCAATTCAACCAAATTCTATGAACACCACTCTCAAATTCTATAAACACCACTCACAAGAAAAACCTCAGCTTGGAAAAATGCAGTCGTTTTAAGGGTGTCAGAAGGGGAATCAAGTTGCTATCAATGAGAATATCATAACAAAGGTGCCACCGCAGAAAAGGTCCTGTCCCCATCAGACACATAGCTGGAAAAGCTGGGGATTGAACTCATGGCCTTCTGCACGCACAGCAGCAGGGATGATAAGAGAAGAGTTCTATGTAGACAGATCCAAGAGGGCAGCCATGTTGGTCTGAAGTAGTTGAACAAAGCAGGAGTCAAGTTTCACCTTTAAGACCAACCAAGTTTTATTCAGAAAAATTCTATGTTCGCCACTCTGAGCTCCTCAGCGCGGGGAGAGTTAAAAATGTAAAACAGATCGGACTGCTGCTGCCTATGGTTGACAACTCCAGATTGGGAAATTCCTGGAGATTTGGGAGAGAGGGCAGGGTTTAGGCAAGGGAAAGACCTCAGCAAGGCATAATACCATAAAGTCCACCCTCCAAAGCAGCCGTTTTCTCCAGAGGAACTGATCTTTGTAATCTGGAGATCAGGTGAAATTCAGGGAGATCTCCAGGACCCACCTGGAGGCTAGCAACGGCTGCTGCCCAGAAAGTATCGGAGAAAGGGACTGACTGGAAGAGCCTGAATGTCTGAAATGGAAGAGGAATTAGCAATTTCGATCTCTTCCAAAATAAACAGTGTAATTTGCAGGCTTTCATGAATGGTGCCTTCTCGCCAATGCCAGGTCAGTCAGGGACAGATTGGTTATTAAGGGTGGGGGTGGAATTCTAGCAGGAGCGCCTTTGCATATTAGGCCACGCCCCCTGATGTAGCCCATCCTCCAAGAGCTTACAAAAAAGAGCCTTGTGAGCTCTTGAAGGATCCGCTACATCGGAGGGGTGTGGCCTAGGGTTGCCAAGTCCAATTTAAGAAATATCTGGGGACTTTGGGGGTGGAGCCATGAGACTTTGGGAGTGGAGCCAGGAGACTTTGGGGGTGGAGCCAAGATCAAGGCTGTGACAAACATAATTGAACTCCAAAGGGAGTTTTGGCCCTCGCATTTAAAGGGACGGCACACTTTTTCAATTCCTCCCTTCCATAGGAAATAATGAAGGATAGGGGCACCTTCTTTTGGGGCTCATAGAATTGGACCCCCTGGTCCAATCTTTTTAAAACTTGGGGGTTATTTTGGGGAGAGGCACTAGATGCTATACTGAAAATTTGGTGCCTCTACCTCAAAAAACAGCCCCCCCCGAGCCCCAGATACCCGTGGATCAATTCTCTATGATTTGCCTTGTAGTTAGCAACATTTTGCTCACTTCCCTTCCCTCCCTTTCCATATTCATCACCTTACATTTTAAATATGGTTTTTCTTTTTATGCATTTGGTGTTATCATGGTAACTTTGCAGCCACGGACAAAACCTTCTTTTGGACTCCCCAAGGAAGGTCACTAAGAAAATCCAGGCGTTCTTAATATGTAGAAGAGTCTTTCAAGAGGCAGAAAAGATTGTTTAGTTTCCAGGGGAGGGAGGGAAGGGAAGGGAGCGGGCGAAGGGCAGCGGGGCCAATCACCTGCCTGGCTGGGCTTGGCAACATTCAAGGGCGGGCCATCGGAGACCTTCGGGGTGGAGTCTTGGGGAGGGGGCGTCAGGATCCAGCCAGCCGTGCTGCCACCAAGGAACAGGCTCTGCCTGGCGGTAGGGTCTCCTCAGGAGGAGAGAGGGGGAGGCTGCCCAGGGAAGGGGTTGGGAGCGCGCTAGGACGGGGACTGTTGCGCTTCTCCCGAGCTCTGGCGCCTTCGCCTTCCCCCCACCCCCGACAGCTCCCTCCCTCCCGTCCCCTTCCCTCCTTGCCTTTTGGGGCCTTCTTGATCGAGAGGCCAGCGGGCTCCTGAGTGCCCCTCCGGCTGGCCTGGGGGGAAGGAAAGGGGGGGGTTGCCCTTTGTGACCGGCGGGGCCTTGGAGCGCAGCAGGGCGCGGAGGGGGGGAGGAGCCAGCCAGCAGGTGCCCGGGCCGTGCTGCGCTCGAGGCACAGCCTGTGCCTGGCGGTAGGGTCTCCTCGGGAGGAGCGAGAGGGGCTCCCTCCCGCACCGTTTCCTGAGGAATGGCTTGGGGTTTCCCCCTTCTCCCCCCGCTTCCATTTTTTGGGGGAGCGGGAGAAGAGGGTGCAAATCCTGGGGTCCCCCGCCAGAGCGGGAGGGTTGGGACCCCTAGTGTGGCCTAATATGCAAAGTTGCTCCTGCTAGAATTTCACCCCTGATTAAGGCCGCCCCGATTAAGGCCCCTGAACCAAATGGACAGGCTCTTCCCCTTCCCCCCGTCTGTGGAGAAAGAAAAAAAACTTCTTTTCCTGAGACCTTTTACAGTCACACATTTTCCTTTGGAGTCGTCTCCTCTCTCCTCCGCCACCGCTCCCTCCCCATTCGACTGTTTTGCTTCTGCCTGGCTACACATGTCTAAACAGCTTGCTGGGATGGAGCTAATTAAGTTGAAAATAAGAACCGTACTTGGCAAGGAAACGGAATCATGCAAGAAATACTCACAATCTGGTAATGAGGGGGCGGGATTCAATTTCATTACAAGACGTGCTCGCCACGGGAATGCATGGAATTCCACCGTTAGCTGACCAGAACACAGAGCCGGTCATGAAGCGAGACTGGAGGCGGAAGCGATCAAGGGGTTGGAAATTAATTTGAAGAATGAAGTTCACAATTCCTGCCGACGCAAACCCACTGCTTCATTTAGGGTTGGCAATCTCCTGGTGTCACCTGGAGAACTCCTGCTATCAGGGCCTTTTTTGGAGCAGGGACTCCTTTGCATATTAGGCCATGCCTCCCTGATGTAGCCAATCCTCCTGAAGCTTACAGCAGGCCCTGTAAGCTCTTGGGAAGATTGGTTATATCAGGGGTCTGTGGCCTAATATGCAAAGGAGTTCCTGCTGTACAAAAAGCCCTAACAAATATAAAACTCTCTGGGTTAAAACACAATTCTGACTGTAGTCAATATATAGTATCAAAATACAAAAAGAGTATCATCAATACAAAACATATCTGTCAGGCAGACCACGCCTGTTTTGCTGATAAGGAATGTATTAACTATGGCGTTCCCGCTCTTATGTGTAAAAATTAGAGAAAGCTAGGATTTCTGGATTGACACGGATGATGATTTGTTTAATTTTGAAGAAGAAGATGAAGATATTGGATTTATATCCCGCCCTCCACTCCGAAGAGTCTCAGAGCGACTCACAATCTCCTTTACCTTCCTCCCCCACAACATACACCCTGTGAAGTGGGTGGGGCTGAGAGGGCTCTCACAGCAGCTGCCCTTTCAAGGACAACCTCTGCCAGAGCTATGGCTGACCCAAGGCCATTCCAGCAGGTGCAAGTGGAGGAGTGGGGAATCAAACCCGGTTCTCCCAGATAAGAGTCCACACACTTAACCACTACACCAAACTGGTACTACTGGACCTAGAAAATCGCCCATAATATACAAGATTGGTCCTCAGAAGAAGAATTAGAGATCTGAAACGATAAGCAGACCGGTTCTCCGTTGGACCTTATCTCAAATATAGCACTGGAATATAATATAGCGGCTTTGTGCCATATAAGGGCAGTAGTAGCATTGCAGAACTAATGAGGTTTTAACTTTCTGCATGACTGATATGTTTTGTATTGATGATACTCTTTCTGTATTTTGATACTATATATTCATGACACAGTCAGAATTGTGTTTTAACACAGAGAGTTTTATCTTTGTTGTGGTTTAGCAGCTCCTCCATGGTCCCGGGCAATACCGTAACGACAAAAAAAAGCTCTGCCTGATATTATAATTGACCTCCAGATGACCAAGATCGGTTCCGTTTGGAGAAATGGCTGCTTTGGAAGCTGGGCTCTATAGCATGATACCTTGCCAATGTCACTCCCCTCCCCGCCCCATGCCCCATTTTCCCCAGGTTCCCCACCCCCTGCAAAAAAATCTCCAGGTATTTCCCAACTCAGACCTGTCAACTCTGCTCGAGTTCTGTGCACCAGTCATTAAATCCACCTCTTTGATGTCAATCAAATTAAGTTTTATTTAAACGACGAGCATGCCAACAGCAAAGACAAGTCTTGCTAAAACTGACCCATGCTGAACAGGTCACACTTTTATAGATTACAAAAGATTGTTAATTACGCAGCGCAGAGCCAGACATAGGCTGTCTGGCACCCTAGGTAAGGCTAACTTCTGGTGCCCCTCTCTGCACTGAATCACATGGGGCGCACCCAATTTGGTGCTCCCAGAAGGCCAACGCCCTAGGCAATCACCTGGTTTGCCTAGTAGCAGGTAGGGGTGTGCATTCGGTTCAGCCAAACCGTATATACAGCTGAATCACCGCTGATTCGGCTGTATACGGAATCGGCTGTAGCTGATTCCCATTGAGGCCAATTATGCGGCAGCCGAATACGGCTCGCCGTATACTGCCGAATAGCTATTCAGAAGTATATGGCTGTCAATGCAAAAGGCAGGAAAGTAGCTTCTGCAGCCTCAAAGGAGCTGCTTGCCTACTTTCCCGCCTTTAGTAGCCTCTTCCCACCTCTCCCATAGCCTCCCTGGGATCAGGGAGGGGGGGAGGGGGAAGAGGAGCCCCAGCAGCCAATCCAAAGCATGCATTTGCAAAATGCATTGCAAATGCATGCTTTGCAGGGCTGCTGTGTAGCTGACGGCCCAGCCATCAGCTACATTGTTGTTATTTTGATCTTTTGCTTACTTGGGTATCCAAGTAAGCACTGTTGTCTGGCCAATCAGAGAGCAGTGCTATTTTTGAAATTGCTCTCTGTAGGGCCAGAAAACCTTTTTAAGGAGTCTTCCTGGCTGGACTCCTCCATTGCTGCTGTGTTGGTGTATGTTGGTTGGTGTGAGAGATTGTGCTGCTGCTGGCTGGCCCTTGGCTTCAGCTGCTGCCTGCTGCTCTCTCACTCAGCCTTACCAGACTTCCCTGGAGTAGAGAAGACAAGGTAAAACAGTTTTGGGGTTCTTGTTTTAGTTTTTGTTGGTAAAAGGACTAGCGTCCCTTTACTTATCCAGATTTGGGTGGGTGAGTACTGGGTAGGTAGCCTATTTGGGGTTGGGGTTAGGTTCTGCTGGGGTGGGGTGGGGGTTGCTAATTTGCCCATATCTTAATTTAGTGAGAGGACTTTTAAAAGTGCAGTGTCCTTTTACTTATCCTGATTTGGGTGGCTTGGATTTCTTGGGGTTAGGGTGAAGGGTTTTTTTTTTGGGGGGGGGGGGTGGCAAAGTTCCTGTATTGTTAAAAGTTGAGTTGTTTACTGTTTAAAAAGTATTCAGTGTTTGATTTGTTGCTGCTGTATTGTGCTGCTGCTGTTACTTTTCTCTTCAGGTTCTTGTGGGGGGTGCTGTTTGGCCTAATTTTCATTGTTTAAAAGGCCACTTTTGTCCCCCTTTTCCTGGTTCTGGTTTTAGAGAGGGGGTCTTGTTGACTGATTTGGCCTGAGCTTTCTTATTGGTGAAAGGCCACTTTTTTAACACTTGAGTTGCTTGGCCTTTTTTCCTGTTGTCCCTTTTCCTGGTTTGGGGGTGGGGGACTGGGGGTGGGGGTGTTGTTGACTTATTTGGCCTGAGCTTTCTTGTTGGTGAAAAGGCCACTTTTTTGACACTTGGCCTTTTGTGATTCTGCTGGTTTTGTTTTTTTTTTTTTTAATTACCTCTGGTTGGTGTGGGGGTTGGCGAGGGTGTGTGTGGGCTGGGTCACTTTCTTGTTTTTATAGAGTAGATTGTGTGTTCTGTGGCAGGGAAGCTGGCACCTGGGTGAGAGACCCAGAACCAGCAGGCTTGTTGTGGTTGGCCAGCTCTCCCCGTGTTGTTTGGGGCAGGGCTGGAGAGCTGGCATCTGTAGATTGTGTGTTCTGTGGCAGGGAAGCTGGCACCTGGGTGAGAGACCCAGAACCAGCAGGCTTGTTGTGGTTGGCCATCTCTCCCCGTGTTGTTTAGGGCGGGGCTGGAGAGCTGGCATCTGGGTTTGCTGCAGCCAGGTCTGCAGAGCATACCTTGAGCAGATTGTGTTTTGTGTGGCAGTGACGTTGGCAACTGGGTTTATATTGGTTCCAGGCCTGCAGGGTTCATAGAGTAGATAGAGGGATGTAGTGCATTTGGGTCCTATAGAGATTCTCTGGTGTGAAGTTAGGTTTGGCTTTGGGTGCCCCAGGAATTGGACCCCCTGGTCCAATTTTTTTTTGGCCTTGTGGGTTTTGTGTGGGACAGAGCCCTGAAGCTGCACAGCAGTTTGGGGGGCTCTCCTCAAAACCACCTGCTCCCCAGAGCCACTTTTCCCACGACAATTACAGTGAGGAAGTGGCTCTAATTGTTTTTTTCTCACCATTGGGAGCAGTGTTCCTTTTGGGGTGCCCACAGATGGGTGAAGTCTTTTTGGGCCATGCTGGGGAGTCCCCTGAAGCTGCCCTGCAGTTTTGGGGCCTCCCCATCAAACCCCCCTCTGGCCAGAGCCACTTTCCCCACAGCAATTGTAGTGGAGGAAGTGGCTAATTGGGCTTTCCCCATCATTGTTGGCAATGGGCCTTTTGGGGAGCCCAAAGACAGGGCCCTCCTGGCTCAATCTTTTTGGGAGTTGGGGGTTTTGTAGGGGAGAGTCCCCTGCGGGTTCCCTGCTGTTTTGGGGGCTCTCCCTCAAACCCCCTGGCCCCCAGTAGCCTCTAATTATGCCCTATGTTGCCATTGATTTCAATGGCCCATAGGGTATAATGATGGAATAGGGGCACCCTCTTTGGGTGCCCCTGGAATGGGATCCCCTGGCCCAATCTTTTTGGGACTTGGCGGAGTTGGAGGGGAGAGTCCCCTGCAGGCCCCCTGCAAATTTGGGGGCTCTCCCTCAAACCCCCTCCCCTCCAGGCGGCTTCAAATATACCCTATTTGCCATTGATTTCAATGGCCCATAGGGTATAATAGGGCCGTATATTCGGAAATAGCCGCGCATCTACCGTATATGCGGCTATTCCGAATGCGGTATTCAGCAGTATACGGGGATTCCAAATCCCCCCCCCCCCCCGTATACTTCAGAATCCGTGCAATACCGATTTTTATTTTTTTGCACATCCCTAGAAGCAGGCCGGCCCTATATGCAGGCCATAGGCACCTAAAACCCGGTGGGTTTAATATTCAAAGACCAACACCTGGCGTCTTCTCTCCCCCCACACACAGAGTTCTCACAGCTTTTTGAAAGCAAAAGTTAAAATTCTCTAGCCGAGTTGATAACTGGTGACCAGCGTTCCATCTAAGCTGAGTTAGTGTGAGCTAGTTCGCAATTTTCTAGCCTCCAGCTCACACATTTTTGTCTTAGCTCAGGAAAAAATGGCCCCAGGGCGGACGAATCTGTGCAGTCGCTCACAGCTTTAATGCCAGCAGCTCACAAAGTAGATTTTTTGCTCACAAGACTCCACAGCTTAGAGGGAACATTGCTGGTGACCTTCAATTTGCAGCCAACGTCTGGCAACTCAAGTAGGGTTTTGAAGGCAAGTGCAGAACGGAGGTGGTTGGCCACTGCCTGTCTCTGCATAGTGAACCTGGTCTTCCTTGGTGGTCTCCCATCCAAACACTGACCAGGGCTGATCCTATATAGCTTCTGAAATCAGGCTAGCCTGGCCCATGCAGGCCAGGGCCTCTTTACTGCTGGAAACACAACACGTTGAAAATGCAAAGAGAATTTTGGAACCGAGATCTAGGCCCATCTGTACCCCCCTCCCCAACGGTTCACTGAATGCTACAAATCATTTGCACAGTGGACTGAAGCACCCAATTCAGTTTCTTAGGACACACTTTCATTCATCGAAAATTCACCATTCACCAGCAAATGATCCTGAATGAGAGATACTGTTGATCAAGGGTTCTTCCGCCATTAAAGGTGTCATCCAGTTTCGTAATGCCAAGGAGATTATATGATTGCCGATTATCCCTATTGTGAATGGTCTCTCCACAGCTTTCTTTCTGATTGCATTCAAATTGTACATGATTACATTTTACCCTGCATTGCCCATATTTCACAGCCATATTTCACATCTCTCCTCCCCTCCCCCACCCCCCGTTGTTAAAATTTTGGCAAACCCACCATATAAGCCTGATGAAGTACCTTCCAGACTACAGAAGTCTATGCCAAGATAGAAATCTGCCCCACTTTAAAATGTCAGAGAGCTATTTTTCACGGCAACAGGATTGCATGAATACCTCTCTTGAAATATCTCTCTCAGGACCAACTTCAAAGCATTCCAGCCGAACGATTTCAGAATCGGATTCAAACAACCGAAAGGCAACGAGAGCTAAACGTTTGTCATGTTGTCTGGAACGACGACTTTTTAGGATTAGTTTAGGGAGCAGAGTTTTCTGAAGAAACAGAACAAACTTTGAGTCCGGTAACACCCTTAAGACCAACAAAGTTTTATTCAAGATATAAGCTTTTGTGTGCATGCACACTTCTTCAGATACGCTGCAATTGAAGCTCCCAGCCCATACATATAGGGAGACAGTGAGCAGCAAATTAGCATACAGCATACTGAAGATGTTCAGGGCTTTTGTTTTGTAGCAGAAACTCCTTTGCATAGTAGACCACACACTCCTGATGTAGCCAATCCTCCAAGAGCTTACAGGGCTCTTAGTACAGGGCCTACTATAAACTCCAGGAGGATGGACTACATCAGGGGTGTGTGGCTTAATACGTAAAATACTTCCTGCTACAAAAAATATGTTAGATGTTTAACAGATGTGACTTAAATGTTTAACAGGAGTAACTAGTTTCATTTATATGGTCACCACAGGAGGTTTTTTGAGCAAGAACGCAGTTCCAGCTGACTTTGTGTCAGGGGGTGTGGCCTGATCTGCAAATGAGACCTTGCTGGGCTTTTTCTACAAAAAAAGGTAAGGGTAGTCCCCTGTGCAAGCACCAGTTGTTTCCGACTCCAGGGTGATGTCGCATCATGACGTTTTAATGGCAGACTTTTTTACGGGGTGGTTTGCCATTGCCTTCCCCAGTCATCTACACTTTACCCCCAGCAAGGTGGGTACTCCTTTTACCGACCTCAGAAGGCTAAGTCATCCTTGAGCCGGCTACCTGAAGCCAGCTTCCTCCGAGATCGAACTCAAATCATGAGCAGAGTTTGGACTACAATACTGCAGCCTACCACTCTGCGCCACAGGGCTCTCTTTTCTACAAAAAGCCCTGCACAAAACAATGGGGATGTCAGGGGTTTGGCCTAATATGCAAATGAGTTCCTGCTGGGCTTTTTCTCCAAAAAAGGTCGGATGGTCACCACTTGTTTGAGTTTATTTCCAGGGGGAAACATAGTGGAGGGAATAAATATATCAAAATTGGAGATTGATGGGCAGATATACCTTTCTTAATTGTGGAGTTCTAATTAACAGAGACCATGCCATGATGCTTTCTTAGTTTTCTCTGTCAAAATCAATATATTGCTGAAGTTCAGTCTATTGGCTGCCCTAATTCACAAGAACGGGTTTTCCACTGGAGGATGAGGAAGACTGATATGTATCTGGACATTCCTTAGTCCTTCTGTGGTCCCATTCCCCCTGTGGTCCCATTCCCCCCATTCCCTCCTTCATTCTTCTCAGGAGGTGTGAGGAGGGAAGTATTTCGATTTGACTCAGCCTCCTGAGGCAACCATTTGGCGTTTGGCGCCACCTCCTATGACAGCCATTTTGGGGGGACCCCCACGCCCTCTCAACATTCTAAAGTGGTCCATAGGCTCAAAAAAGTTGGGGAACTCTAACTAAACCACACTTGCAATCTCATGGGTATTTTCTTGTCCATTGTGGTTTGAATGTAAAACAAAGTGACATCACTTCTTGTTGCTCTGCCTGAAACCCTCTAGGAATGTCTCCATACTCTATGGTTTTTGTGCTATCTGTGGTCTATTCCCAAATGCTCCAGCATTGGCACCCCAGGCCTGGCAACTCTAGCCCAGGCATTCAGTGTGTGTCAACATGTCTGACACCAATTCCTCCAGGCCTGAAAACAAAGAGGCTGTCACTGTTTCTGGGGCTGTTAGATGACCCCCAAGATAGGCTGACACCAATATAAGATGGTGTCTCAATCGTGTAATAACACAGAACAGGTTCCGGTGTCAATAGAAAACCAGTGAAAATAATCACCGGTTAACGATAATACCTTCACACTATTCATGTGTATATATGCTCCAAACTAGAGAGTAAGGGATCCCAGGGATTCCCAGGATTCCTCACGGTTTCATATCCTCGGTCCTTCCTCAGACTTTTCTCTCAAAAGAAACAGAGACTGAAATTAACATGCGTTGATCTGTGTTTGTATTAGATGTACTGTGGCTCCAGAAGTAACACTTTTGAGAGAAAACGAGGACACGAAACTGTGAGGAATCCTGGGAATACAGTCCCTCACTCTCTTGTTTGGAATTTGTCTTTTATTACTGGATGTCGGAGGGCTTCACCCAAAGTCACCAGACATATGGAACAACATCGTGCAGGTGTTTACCCCTGAAACACCGTATATTGAATTTACTCTGAGGTGTCTCAATCTTGGCTGCTCAATACTACTGCAAAATCCCAAAGACTCATGTCTGCTCTCATTCATACCCAAAGCTGAGAACCTCTGGGACATTCTCCTAAACAAGGCCCAGTGAAATCGATGGTAACTGAACACGAGGAATCCCTTACTAAGTGAGCTTCATCAACTCTGCTGCATCTGTACTAATGGCTCATTAGTCACGCTCATCTCATGAGCAATGAAGAAGAAGAAGAAGATGATGATGATATTGGATTTCTATTCCACCCTCCACTCTGAATCTCAGCGTCTCAGAGCGGCTCACAATCTCCATTACCTTCCTCCCCTGCAACAGACACCCTGTGAGGTAGGTGAAGCTGAGAGAGCTCTCCCAGCAGCTGCCCTTTCAAGGACAACCTCTGTGAGAGCTATAGCTGACCCAAGGCCATTCCAGCAGCTGCAAGTGCAGGAGTAGGGAATCAAACCCGGTTCTCCCAGATAAGAGTCCGCGCACTTAACCACTATACCAAACTGGCTCTCCAAACTGAGAAACTTACAGCAGAGACAACTTTGTAAATTTGGTGGTGGCGAATTTTCTAAGAAAAAATGATGACAATGAAATATGCCCCAATGGATGGAATGCTGAAAACAGTCAAGTTAAAGGGGGAGGGGACAGAAATTGGCCTGCTCAAGCTCTGGAGAGTTTAAAGCAGAGGCCCCCAACCTTTTTTATCCCAGGGACCGACCACAGGGCTGGCTGGCCCACCGTGGCCCCAGAGTCCGCAGCCGCCCCTCTGCGGTGCCTCCTGCTCCCCTGTTTCCTCCTCCCTCCTCTGCCCCGCCCCCCACAGCCTTGCCGGCCACCCCCACACAGCCTCACCGCCTCTTGTTTTTACCACTTTAAGGCCAGGGAAGGTGAAGCACCTTCCAGACCGACCTCCCCCCACACCAGCTGATCCAATCGGAAAAACTACAGCAGCGCGGCTGTTTCAGCAGTTGCTTGCCGCTGCTGCCACGGGTTTCCCCGCTGATTGGATCAGCTAATCAGCAGGGTGTGGGGGAGATCGGTGCTTCATGGCACCTTCCCCAGCCTTAAAGTGGTATAAACGGGGGATGGCGAGGCTGCGCGGGGGGGGGGATTGGGCAGGCGGCTGCGTAGCCCACCTGGAAACAGGCCACGGACTGGGACCGCTCTGCGGGCCGGGGGTTGGGGACCCCTGGTTTAAAGAATTGGTTAGGTGGAAACGTTGGGAGGCGGGATTTCCAAATTGCCTTCTGCCTCTTGTGCTTCTTCACAGGCCCCAAGTTTGTTCATAGCAGTTTTGTTGAGGTAATAATGAGATACATCAGCATGGCTTAGCGGTAGGGACACTGCTTCAGTAGATGTCCACGTACAAAAAGATTTCGAGAGCTGGCGATATAAGATTTAGGGTGTGGCTTCCTAGCAACTGCCACTGGCAAATCCACCCTCTGCTTTGCATGCAGATAGTCCCAGGTTCAATTCTTGGCACCTCCAGTTAAAAGGACCAGGCAGCAAGGGATGAAAATGACACTGACCTGACAGTCAGACTAGACCAGGCGTGGCCAAACTGTGGCTCGGGAGCCACATGTGGCTTGTTCACACATATTGTGTGGCTCTCAAAGCCCCCACTGCCTCATTGGCCAGCTTAGGGAAGGCACTTCTCTAAGCCAAGCCAGCTGGTGGCTTGGAGAATGCATTTAAAATTGCTTTCTTTCCACCTCTCCTCCTCTATCTATCTATCTATCTATCTATCTATCTATCTACCTACCTACCTACCTATCTACCTATCTACCTACCTACCTACCTACCTACCCACCTACCCACCCACCCATCCATCCATCCAGGGCTTTTTTTGTTGCAGGAACTCCTTTGCATATTAGGCTTACAGTAGGCTCCGCACTAAGAGTCCTGTAAGCTCTTGGAGAATTGGTTATATCAGGGGTGTGGGACCTAATATGCAAAGGAATTCCTGCTGTAAAAAAGCTCTGTATCTATCTATCTATCTATCTATCTATCTATCTATCATCTTCCTTCCTTCCTTCCTTCCTTTTCTCAAACATCTGACATTCATGTCTTGTGGCTCTCAGACATCTGACGGTTATTCTATGCGGCTGTTATGTTAAGCAAGTTTGGGCACCCCTGGACTAGACAACAGGGACTTGATGGACCAATGGTCTGACTTAATGTAAGGTTCTGTTAATTAACTCTTTGCTATCCATTTTACTATACACACAGCTTCTGAATCAAATGCAAAATGAACAGCGGGACCGTGCTCTCTTCCTCTCACACACTTCCCATGCTTACCGGGAAGAGCCATGCCTGCTTGCCCCTTTTTGCAACTTTCCTCCTGTTGAGATTTAAAGGCACACACACATTCCCAAACACAGTTTGCAAGCTTCGTCTAAAATGTCCTGACGAGATTTAAAGGCACATCACAGTTGTTGGGGCACGGCTTCCTCCCTCCTCCCCCAACGGCCAACTGGCCAGCAGTGAGGACGAGCCTGCAAAATCGAGGGATCCTCTGCTAAGCCTACTCTCTCTGTGTATATACATATATATTCTCTCACGTCCTCAAATGTAGAGAGATCCAGGTGAGGAGTCTGTACCCCACTCCCTCATCTGATGAGGTATGCATGCATATGAAAGCTTACATTATGAATAAAGCTTTGTTGGCCTTACAGGTGCTACTGTACTTTGTTCTACGTCCTCAAATGGAAAACCTCCTTGTTGCAAAACAGTAGTGTAACTTCATTAGGGTTTGTAGAGTCTTTCGGGATCAAGTGCCGTGTTCTACTGGAGAAAGTTTTCCTTCCAGACGTTTCGTTCTCAGCTGCGGAGAACATCCTCAGTGGCGTTGCAGCCGGAGCAGGCGCTCTGACCTTCTTGGCTGCTGTGCATTGAGTGAGGCCAGGGCTGCTGGAGAGCTGCTATTTCTAGGCTGGAGGGTTTGTACCCACCAAACAATGGGTACATTCACAAACCAGTTGCCCTCTCACCACACCCCCTCCAGAAGCCAAGAAGGTCAGAGCGCCTGCTCTGGCTGCAACACCACTGAGGATGTTCTCCGCAGCTGAGAACGAAACGTCTGGAAGGAAAACTTTCTCCAGTAGAACACGGCACTTGATCCCAAAAGATTCTACAAACCCTAATGATGTTACCAGCTGTGAAAACCTGAAATCTTTAATAGTGTAACTTGTTCAGTAATTGTTGTTGTTGTTCTTCTCCTCCTCCTCCTCCTCCTCTACTTCTTCTTCTTCAAATTATAGAGCTGGGAGAGACCTTCAGTGTCATCTAGTCCAACCCCCTGCACAATGCAGGAAATTCACAAATCCCTCCCCCTAAATTCACAGGATCTTCATTGCTGTCAGATGGCCATCTAGCCTGTGTTTAAAAACCTCCAAGGAAGGAGAGCCCACCACCTCCCGAGGAAGCCTGTTCCACTGAGGAATCGCTCCAGCGGTCAGGAAGTTCTTCCTAATGTTGAGCCGGAAACTCTTCTGATTTAATTTCAACCCATTGGTTTTGGTCCTACCTTCTGGGGTCACAGAAAACAATTCCACCCCATCCTCTATATGGCAGCCCTTCAAGTACTTGAAGATTCCTCCTCCTCCTCCTCCTCCTCCTCCTCTTCCTCTTCCTCTTCCTCTTCCTCTTCTTCTTCTTCTTCTTCTTCCCACTGTTTAATAGCAGGCAGTGTGCTAAACAGTGGCAAGCAAAATAAGATATCTCTGTGTAGTTTCAGGGCATTTCATTGCTTCCTAGCACATTTATCTAAAGGGAAAAATAATCCATGTTCCAGATGCTCAAGCACTACATTCTCACTCAACTATGCTGTTCTGGAAACCAGTGCATTTGTCAACCCAAGGCGAAATAAAATTCGACAGGGGAGCTTTTGGGAAGCACAAGGGATACATTCCTCCATCCTGTCAGAGCGGCATGAGGAACCTCATACCCAGGACACGGATTCTCTCTGTGCCTGGACGAATATCCTACGCTCTAAAATGATGCTGCATCTGGCTTTTTATTATCGGATGGCGCTAGGAGTTTACAGGTTTTAAAAGACCCATGATGGAGAGATGCTGCTGCTCAGTGACTGTTTCGAGGAGCCCAGCGTGGGCCTAATCACTGCAGAGACTCCCGGCCAATCCCTTTTTGGCACAATCCAATTTGTTACGATGATTCAGCCGCCAAGTTCTCTGCAGCCTCTGTACAAAGTCAGAAGGGGCTTGCGAGAATGCTTTATGGTAGAGAAGACTGGGGTTGGGCTTCATGCGTTGGCTATAATGTGCCCTAACGTACGAGCTGCCCAGTTATAAGTCACAAGCGCTCTGTAAAATGTATACATCTGAGACAGATAACAGAACTGAATCTGCCCTCCTCTGAAGGAGGTCAGAATTAAGTGGCTCCGAAGGTGGCAGTAAGTAAAGAGCGTCTAAATTCTGCTCTGAGAAGTCGAGTCCTTTAACCTCTTATGAAGGCCCCGGCTACTTTCCCTCCCTCAGAGGCAAGATTTCCCCTCAGTTTTTCTTTCCTTTTACTAACTGAGCCACTTTGTTGTTGTTCAGTTGCAAGTTGAGTCCGACTCTTTGCGACCCCATGGACAAAGTCACGCCAGGCCCTCCTGTCTTCCGCCATCCTCCGAAGTCTGCTCAAATTCGTGTTTGTTACATCAGTAAACACTGTCCAACCATCTCATCTTTTGCCATCCCCTTCTTCTCTTGCCTTCTGTCTTTCCCAGCATCAGGTTCTTCTCCAGGGAGCGCTCCCTTCTCATTTGGTGGCCAAAGTATTTGAGCTTCAGCTTCAGCATCTGACCTTCCAGTGAACAGTCTGGGTTGATTTCCCTTAGGGCTGACTGATTTGATCTTCTTGCAGTCCAAGGGACTCTCAAGAGTCTTCTCCAGCTCTCTCTCTCTCGGCTTGGCTTCGCGAACGAAGATTTAAGAAGGGTGCAATAGTCCACGTTTGCTGCAGGCTCGCTGGTGGCTGACAAGACCAATGTGGGAAAGGCAGGTCCGGCCACAGCGGCTGCAGGGAAAAGTCTGATTTAGGGTTGGTCCTGTAGCAGTGCGATTCTTCCTCAATCTCCTTTTGTCCTCAAGACCAGCTATGCGTGCGTTCTCAAAGGAAGAGACAGCCTGGTGGATGGTGTGCCTCCATGCTTTGCGATCTGAGGCTAGGTCAGACCACTGGTGATGGTTGATGTGACAGGTGCTAAGGGATTTCTTCAAGGAGTCCTTGTACCTCTTCTTTGGTGCCCCTCTATTTCGATGGCCGGTGGAGAGTTCGCCATACAGGGCAATCTTGGGAAGGCGGTGGTTTTCCATCCTAGAAATATGCCCTGCCCAGCGCAGCTGCGTCTTCAGCAGCAGTGCCTCGATGCTGGTAACCTCCGCCCGCTTGAGGACTTCAGTGTTGGTCACAAAGTAACTCGAGTGGATGTTGAGGATGGTGCAAAGGCAGCGCTGATGAAAGCGCTCAAGGAGTCGCAGGTGATGACGGTATAAAACCCACGATTCGGAGCCGTAGATGAGGGTTGTCATCACAACCGCTTTGTAAACATTGATCTTTGTGCCTTTTTGCAGATGCTTGTTGCTCCACACTCTTTTGTGCAGTCGGCCAAATGCACGGTTTGCCTTTGCCAGCCTGTTGTCAATCTCCTTGTCGATCTTGGCATCTGAGGAGATGATGCACCCCAGGTAGCTGAACTCTTCTCCAGCACCACATCTCAAAAGCATCTATTCTTCTGTGCTCGGCCTTCGTTATGCTCCAGCTCTCACAGCCATACATTACTACTGGGAATACCATCGCTTTGACTATACGGACTTTTGTTGGCAGGCTGATGTCTCTCCTTTTTATTATACTGCCCAGGTTCGCCATAGCTGTCCTCACAAGGAGCAAACGTCTTTTAATTTCATGGCTATAGTCACCATTTGCAGTGACCTCGGATCCCAGAAATGTGAAGTCTGTCACTACTTCCATGTCTTCCCCTTCTATTTGACAAGGTGTGATGGGGCCAGATGCCATGATCTTAGTTTTTTTGATGTTGAGCTTCAAGCCTACTTCTCCTCTTTCACCCTCAACAAGAGGTTCTATTGGTCCTCCTCACTTTCTGCCATTAGTGTCATCTGCATATCTGAGGTTGTTGGTGTTTTTCCCGGCAATCTTAATTCCGGCTTCTGCTTCATCCAGGCCAGCATTCCGCATGGTGTACTCTGCATATAAATTAAATAAGCAGGGTGACAATATACATCCTTGTCGAACTCCTTTTCCTTTTCTAAATCAATCAGTTGTTCCATATCCAGCTTGACAGTTGCTTCTTGACCCTTATACAGGTTTCTTAGGAGACATGTGAGGTGGTCTGGAACTCCCATCTCTTTAAGGACTTGCCACAGTTTGTTGTGATTCACACAATCAAAGGCTTTAGCATAGTCAATGAAGCAGAAATAGACATTTTTCTTCTTTGCTGAAGAACAATGGCTGTTCCACTCTGTCACAGTGGTGGCTACAAGCATAGTCAGCTTCAGGAGGAGATTGGATAAAAATATGGAGCAGAGGTCCATTAGTGGCTATTAGCCACAGTGTGTGTGTGTGTGTATATATATATATACATATATATGTGTGTGTGTATATATATATATATATATATATATATATATATATATATATACACACATATATATATATATATATATATATATATATATATATATATACATATATATGTATATATACATATATATATATATATATATATATATATACATATATATATATACATATATATATATGTATATATACACACACACATATATATGTATATATACATATACATATATATACACACATATATATGTATATATACACACATATATATATGTATGTATGTGTGTGTGTATATATATATATATATATATATATATATATATATATATATATATATATATATATATATATATATATATGCCACAGTGTGACAGAGTGTTGGACTGGATGGGCCATTGGCCTGATCCAAAATGGCTTCTCTTATGTTCTTATGATATTCTGGTTGCTGACTAAGCCCAGGAACCTGAGGGAAGGATTAGAACAGGGGTGTCAAACACATTTGTTATGAGGGACGGATCTGACATAAATGAGACCTTGTTGAGCCCAGCCATGTCAGGCTGGGCCATGTGTGTACCTATTTCAAATTAGGAAGCAGAGATATAAACTTTATAAAGGACCTAGACAAACACAAAAATTTAAAACATGCTTTAAAAATTAGCACTCGGTCTTTAAGGTTTTTTCTTTGTAAGTCTCCCATGAGACCTAGGGAATTGGGCAAAGGAAGCTCTGGCTCTTTCCTTCCTTCCCCAGGGGATGGCGGAGCCTCAGCCAACAGAAGTAAGAGAGGATTGGCTCAGTAGCTCTGCTGTGCTATTGAGAGAGCTTAGCAAAGCAAGCTCTGTCTACCACCCTTCCTCCTCAAGAGAGGAGCCTCACCCAATAATGAAAATAGAGGTTTTGCTCTGTAGCTCCTGTGCGATTGAGCAAGCCTTGCAAAGCAAACTATGATGCAGAAGGAAGCAAGAGAGAGGGAGAAGGAAGCAGACGACAGCCAGGTGCTCAGGGGCCTGATTGAAGCCCTCTGAGGGCCTGATTTAGCCCATGGGCCGCATGTTTGACACCCCTGGATTAGATGGTCCCACACATACGCACTACTTTTCCACTCAATGGGAGCCCAAAGCAAGTTACAATATTGTTTTACATTTAATGTAGTTCAAGCTAAGAGCGTGTGAGGGGGCAAAGTCACCCAATGAGCTTCCATGGCAGAATTGGGGTCAGGATTCGAACCTGGTTCTCTAAGATCCCATAAGCACGAATGATGACAAGGAAGTGGCTCAGGTTCCTTTTCTGCTTAATTACCCCTTGGCATCTGGCTTTGACAGAAACGAAATTGTTACAAGTGCAAGGAAAAATTCTTAATTATTTTGTTGAAGCTGAAATTGGAAACTACGAACAGCACATGAGGGGAACAAAAGTCTCATATTGTTGGGGGGGGCGGGGGGAGAGAATTATAGAAACCAAAGTAGAAAAGGATCGATGTTCTCACTAACTGGAACTTTCCAGGAAAAGGCTGAGGAACACTGTGAAATTACCACAGAAGGAAAGCCGCAAGAGCTTTTTGTTGTAGTTCAAGTAAAGATAAGAACATCAGAGGAGCCCTGCTGGATCAGACCAATGATCCATCTAGTCCAGCATCCTGTCTCACACAGTGGCCAGCCAGTTCCTCCGGAGGGCCAACAACAGGGCAGAGAAGTCAAGGTTGCCTCCTGGCACTGGATTCAGAGGTTTAGTGCCTCTGAATGTGGAGGTTCCCCTCAGGCAAGATGGCTCACAGCCATGGATATGCCTCCTCCATGAATCTATCTAATTCCCTTTTAAACAGGGTTGCCAAATCTCCTGTAGCCTCCGGCGGGAGACTGCTTTCATGCGTGCAGAGTGCGCACATCACAATGACGTCACTTGCAAGTGACATCATCGCACAGGCAACGTTGCACGCTGGCCGCTCTAGGAGCTTTCGGGAAAACTCTGATTTTCCTGGACGCTCTAGCAATTTGGGAGGGAAAACTATGGTACAATTGGTACCACAGAGTTTTCCCTCCCAAATTGCTAAAGTGCCCAGAAAAACCATAGAGTTTTCCAGAAAGCTCCTAGAGCGGCCAGCGTGCGACGTAGCTGGCATCATGATGATGATGATGATGATGATATTGGATTTATATCCCGCCCTCCATTCTGAAGAGTCTCAGAGCGGCTCACAATCTCCTTTACCTCCCTCCCCCACAACAGACACCCTGTGAGGTAGATGAAGATATTGGATTTATGTCCCGCCCTCCACTCCGAAGAGTCTCAGAGCGGCTCACAATCTCCTTTACCTCCCTCCCCCACGACAGACACCCTGTGAGGTAGATGAAGATATTGGATTTATGTCCCGCCCTCCACTCCGAAGAGTCTCAGAGCGGCTCACAATCTCCTTTACCTTCCCCCCCCCCACAACAGACACCCTGTGAGGTAGATGAAGATATTGGATTTATATCCCGCCCTCCACTCTGAAGAGTCTCAGAGCAGCTCACAATCTCTTTTCCCTTCCTCTCCCCACAACAGACACCCTGTGAGGTAGATGAAGATATTGGATTTATATCCCGCGCTCCACTCCGAAGAGTCTCAGAGCAGCTCACAATCTCCTTTCCCTTCCTCCCCCACAACAGACACCCTGTGAGGTGGGTGGGGCTGAGAGGGCTCTCCCAGCAGCTGCCCTTTCAAGGACAACCTCTGCCAGAGCTACGGCTGATCCAAGGCCATCTCAGCAGGTGCAAGTGGAGGAGTGGAGAATCAAACCCGGTTCTCCCAGATAAGAGTCCACACACTTAACCGCTACACCAAACTGGCTCTCCACACCAAACTGGCTCTCTGTGAGTGACGTCATCACGACACACGCCAATGTGGACCAGTAATTTGGGAACCTCTGGGGTGGGGGAATCCCGTCTTGTCCGAGAACTTGCAGACCTACTTTTAAAGCTATTCCTGTGGTTATCGTGACAACCTCTGGCAGGAAATTCCATATTTTAATCACTCTCGTGTGTAAAGAAGTACTTCCTTTTGTCTGTCCTGAGCCTCCTGCCCATCGGCTTCATTGGATGCCCTTCATTGGTAAAAGCTTTTGAGAGTAAAAACTTAATCATCTCAGAAGCCAAGCAGGGTCAGCCTTGGTTAGTATTTGGATGGGAGACCACCAAGGAGGTCCAGGGTCACTACACTGAGCCAATCAGTAGCGAGCCACCTTTGAACATCTCTTGCCTTGAAAACCGTTGCCATGACTCAGCTGTGACTTCCACCACCAGGAAATTTTGGGATGGAGCATGAGAAAAAAATCTCCCCCCCACCCCCACTAGTCGCGGACATCAGATAACTGGGTAACAGGCAAACCCATGTTTCAATGAGTTTCTTTGATGCATTTTCAGTGCATTTGTGCATTTTCTCTGGCAGGTTCTCCAGGGGATGAAAATAGAAAGGTAACACCTGGCAGTAGAAGAAAAGCAAGCCAAACTCCCAGGAACGACGTAACAAGTAGCAGGGAGGGAAGAAAAAGCAGAGCCTGAGGACTCTAATCTTTTCATATGGAATAAACCTACCGCTGTGCAAACATGCTGTGCATCTCTAAAATCTTTTAGGTGGCACAAGTAGACAGAGAAAAGCTGCTTTTACGTGCCAGGAGTATTATATTGTCCTTACGCTATTGCAAATGGATATTTCCTGTCTGGACAAGCCAATCCAAGTGGCGAATGTCAGCTATTTCACAATATGGAACAATACCTGGATGCAGCCATAGAGTATAAGCCCCACCAACTGCACCTGAGAGCTTTACTAGATCTAGCTTTGCCAGGTCTCACTGCCATTGCAGCAGGGGACTGTTTTCTCACGCGTGCTTTGCACACGCAGCATGGTGACCTCACCTGGCAGTGACGTCATCATGTCAGGGGACATCATGCCAGGGATGCTCTAGGACTCGTGGAAAAAAAACCCTCTATGGTACCATAGAGTTTTACTGCAATTCCTAGAGTGTCCCTGGTGTGATGACATCACTTCCGGATGACATCACCATGCAGGGCATGTCACACAGCAACGGGACTCTTCAGGGTCAGGGATCACCCCGCAGCCTGCTCGCTGCTGGTAGATTGGTGCCCATCTCCACCCCAAGTACCACCGAATGTAGGACCTGCTATAAATGATAGGTCCTGCTATAAATGTATGAGCTCTTACCCCAGAGTGTAGAGTCTTCCAATGACCAAAGGGAACTCCTTGCACAAAAAGAGAAAGCAAACATTTTGAGGGGATAAACTCTGCCAACCAAGAAGAAATTTGACACTGTGTTCAGGCACCAGAAAAAGTCACAACAGATTATTAAGCCGTCCTTTTTAAAAAAAGGATCAAACGCCAATTAAACACCACATCGCCAGGCTTATAAACGACAGAGTGATTAGCAGACATTCTCACATTTTGACACGTTCCTGTTTTATTGGTTTCTCATGCTACCCAGATCTAAGGTTTGCTCAATTTGTTAATTTTACTACTCTGTCATTGGATTTTAAATGTGTACTGTTTTGGCATTCTAAACCACTGCCTACCAGCTATACGTAGCTCTGCTCACTGTTCCTGATTCCTCGTCTGATGAAGTGTGCTCGGAGCACACGAAAGCTTACGTTCTGGATAAAACTTTGTTGGTCTTAAAGGTGCCACCGGACTCCTACTTTGTTCTATTGCTTCAGACCCCCTGGATCTATCCACATCACAAACTGACACTTGCTATGAAAACTGAGAAGGATGAATTCGAGAGCTCTGCCGATTCAGCACTACACAAATAGGCAACGGATAACTTTCTCATTGTTCACACGTTTCTACAGAAAAGACCATCTACTGTCAGACTTGTAGGGGCTCCTATACTTCCTCAAGGGCAAAAAAAAAAAATCAGAAATAGATCAGAGACAAATCCAAAGAGAGAAAGATCAGCCATCCCCAAGGCTAAAGAGGCAAGAGGAAATTTTCTAGATACTAAAGTGCCTCAGAGTTCTCACTTCCTTCATAGGTCTTCAGCTTTTGTAATTAACATCCAACATGTTTTCTATAAAGACAGCGTTTGGACTCATTCCCAGAGCCTACAGCTTCCCTTCCACATCTTTCACAGAAGATGTCCTCTCCCACCCTTTCTGAGTAAAGATGCCAGCCTCCAGTCTCAGAGTGGTTTACCATCTCCTTCCCTTCTTCTATCTACGACAGACACTCTGTGAAATAGGTGGGGCTGAGAGAGGTCTGAGAGAACTGCTCTTGAGAGAACAGCTCTGCGAGAACTGTGAGACTGGCTGTGTGTGGAGGAGTGGGGAATCAAACCCAGTTATCCCAGATTAAGTCCGCACACCTAACCACTGCACCAAATTGGCAAGCTGGTGGGAGCAAATTCAACCCTACAGAAGCCATCGAAAAAAGTTAGAGTCCAGTGGCACATTTAAAATCAACAAAGGCTGTGATCATACACACTAATAGGGATAACAGATGGGCAGTTAGGGGTGTATGGGAGGCGTCCGAAATCGGGCCGGCTCAGAAAGAGGCATCCCAAACCGTCCACATGTTCCCCCTCAAGCCGTTCCCAGCTCGTTCAGATTTTTAGTGGCTTGGGGTGGCTTGGCGGACGCACAACGCCCACCGGCCTCACTTGCCTGCTGCCGCATCCAGTCACTGGAGAGGTGATTGGCGTGCGGCTCAAAACATTGCAGCCATTTTGACAGTAGTTATATAAGATAACCACCGGAAGCAATAAAACTTCCACACGAAGTGTGTAAATATGCATTTTTAGTGAAATTAAACAAAAACAGAACTAAGGAACACTGAATATTCTTGAAATTTTCCTACAAAGTCTCAACAGTCTTAGAGAATGATAGCCTCTTCAAATAGGACTTAATGAAGACATGGGAGAAGTCTTCTTTCTTAGTGTTCCACTCTTTCTTAGTGTTCCACTCGTGATGGTAGGCTGAGAATAAGGAACCGCTTTTAAAAGGACTCCTCACAGTTTCACTAGTTAGTTCTTCTCAGCCTCTTTCTCCCGACGTTACACGGAGCCACAGCTCTACACTTTACAACATGGATCAACTGCTGCTAACGCATATTTACACACTTTGCGTGAAAGTTTTATGGCTTCCGGTGGTTATCTTATATAGCTTACTTTCACACCAGTTCCAGCTGTATTTACCACTTCGACAGTGGTAGCTTTCTGAGTCGCTCTGAGGACGCCGCTGGAGGACAGGGTGAGGATGGGGTTGGGGACGGGGGGCAAATGTTAGCATTTGGAAAGGTTTTTCATGTTGGCTTCTGAGCATCTCCAAGTCATCCCGAACTGCCTGTCTGCTAACAGCCTAAATAATGCACCTTCAATCCACTTTCAATGCACTTTCCAACTGGATTTACTGTGTGAACTGGCAAAATCCAGTTGGAAAGTGCACCGAAAGTGGATTGAAAGTGCATGTTACCTAGCGTGTGGGTCTGCAGCCAAAGTGCCACCAGACACTACTTTATTCTATGGCTTCAGACCAACACGTCTACCCACCTGGATCTATCTACAGATGTCAGTCAGCTCCCTCTAAAATGTGCCTGATAATTCTCTCAGTTGCCGGCTGGCTTTCAAACAGCCCTCCCTCAGTGCGCCAGGGAAGCCTGTGGCAGGCCAGGGACAAAAGCCAAAGACGGATCCTTGAAATCAGAAGTAGCTGTTCATGAATCAGCGGTTACGCAGAGGCCACCAGGAGCTGCCATTGTTGGAGGACAAACGTTCCGTGCGATGCAGCTACAGCTGCTGTTGTAAACAAGCAGGGAAGTGGCTGGCGTTCAGGCAAAGGCATTCAAGCCATGCCAACAGCAGGGCAAAAGCAGCCCGCAGGTCCTTGGCACAGACAAATGCAGACACATGCTACAATAGCGTTCCACCCACCAGTTTCTCGTGGGTGTCTCCCATAAGGATGACATCCGCCTCAGCTTGTTTACCAGCCTCAAGGTCCCAGGTTCAATCCCCCTGCAATCTCTAGTGGAAAGGATCAGCTAGGAGGTGATATGAAAGACCTCCGCCTGAGACCCTGGAGAGCCGCTGCCTGTCTGAGTAGACAGTATGGACCCAGAAGGTCGAATTTAGTATTCGAAGAAGAAGAAGAAGACATTGGATTTATATCCCGCCCTCCACTCTGAAGAGTCTCAGAGCGGCTCACAATCTCCTTTCCTTCCTCCCCCACAACAGACACCCTGTGAGGTAGATGAAGATATTGGATTTATATCCCGCCCTCCACTCCAAAGAGTCTCAGAGCGGCTCACAATCTCCTTTCCCTTCCTTCCCCACAACAGAGACCCTGTGAGGTGGGTGGGCTGGAGAGGGCTCTCACAGCAGCTCCCCTTTCAAGGACAACCTCTGCCAGAACTATGGCTGACCCAAGGCCATGCCAG
The DNA here is from genome assembly GCF_032191835.1 of Heteronotia binoei. Taxonomy (NCBI): domain Eukaryota; kingdom Metazoa; phylum Chordata; class Lepidosauria; order Squamata; family Gekkonidae; genus Heteronotia; species Heteronotia binoei. The sequence continues at coordinate 111,755,737 of NC_083231.1, read as the reverse complement.
CAGGTGCAAGTGGAGGAGTGGGGAATCAAACCCGGTTCTCCCAGATAAGAGTCCGCACACTTAACCACTAACACAAACCAACCAGCTTCACACATTCACGGGACTGGTGGATATGTAACTGGTTGACAGATCGCACCCAAAGAGTGCTTGTGAATGGTTCCTCATCCTCTTGGAGAGGAGTGACAAGTGAAGTGCCTCAAGGATCTGACCTGGGGCCTGTATTGTTCAACACCTTTATCAATGATTTGGATGACGGAATAGAGGGAATGCTTATTAAATCTGCAGATGATACTAAATTGGGAGGGGTTGCAAATACAGTAGAAGACAGAAAGAGGATACAGGATGACCTTGACAGGCTGGAAACTGGGCTAAAACCAATAAAATGAATTTTAACAGGGATAAATGTAAAGTTCTGCATTTAGGTAGGAAAAATCCAATGCATGGTTATAGGATGGGGGAGACTTGTCTTAGCAGTAGTAGGTGTGAAAAGGACTTAGAGGTCTTAGTGGGCCATACGCTGAACATGAGTCAACAGTGTGATGTGGTGGCTAAAAAGGCAAATGCAATTTTGGGCTGTATCAACAGAAGTATAGCGCCCAGATCATGTGAAGTGTTGGTATCACTTTACTCTGCTCTGGTAAGACCTCACCTGGAGTACTGTGTTCAGTTTTGGGCATCACATTTTAAGAAGGAAATAAACAAGCTGGAACGGGTCCAGAGGAGGGCGACGAAGATGGTGAGGAGTCTGAGACCAAGTTCTATGAGGAAAGGTTGAAGGAGCTGGGCATATTTAGTCTGGAGTGGAAGTGGCAGAGAGGTGATATTAAGCAAACACCGGCAGGGGTCAAGAAAAGGGAGGGTGAGGAGAAGGGGGGGAAGTGTGATGTATTGTTTTCAATTTGCGTTGTTTTTTTTTAATTTTCTTTAAGAAAACTATAACAATATATTGCAAATTAATAAAATTGTTTTAAATTGAGAGGTGATATGATCACCATCTTCAAGTACTTGAAGGGCTGTCATCTACAGGATGGTATGGAATTGTTTTCTGTGGCCCCAGAAGGTAGGACCAGAACCAATGGGTTGAAATTAGATCAAAAGAGTTTCCAGCTCAACATTAGGAAGAACTTCTGACTGTTAGAGCGGTTCCTCAGTGGAACAGGCTTCCTCGGGAGGTGGTGGACTCTCATTTCTTGGAGGTTTTTAAACAGAGGCTGGATGGCCATCTGATAGCAATTAAGGTCCTATGAATTTAGGGGGTAGGTATTTGTGAGTTTCCTGCATTGTGCAGGGGGTTGGACTAGATGACCTCGGAGGTCCCGTCCAACTCTATGATTCTATAACTGGTCCCTGTTGGAAAGAGGATGTTGGACTAAACTAGGGGTGCCCAAACTGTTGCTCGGGAGCCACGTGTGGCTCTTTCACACGTGTTGTGTGGCTCTCAAAGCCCCGCTGCCCCCTTGGAGGCTTGGTGAAGGCATTTCTTTCTCTAAATAATTTCTGCAAGCCAAGTCAGTCAGCAGCTTGGAGAATGCATTTTTAAGTTAAAGTTGCTTTCTTTCTACCTTTCCCTTCCTGCCCCCCCATCTATTTGCTTTCCTTCCTTCCTGTCTTGTGGCTCTCAGACATCTGACATTCATGTCTTGCAGCTCTCAAACATCTGACGTTTATTCTATGTGGCTCTTATGTTAAGCAAGTTTGGCCACCTCTGGACTAAACAAAGCCATGGTGTCATCCAGCCATGGGGCTGTTAGGTTCTTTGGAAAGCTCTCAAGCACAGCAGCTGGCAATGTTGCCCTGTTATCAGCACACCATGAATGGGAACACACTGAACATGTCTTTTTGTGAACTGAGAGAAATGGTGTTGTGGACAACAGGATCATAAGAGAACATAAGAGAAGCCATGTTGGGTCAGGCCAATGGCCCATCCAGTCCAACACTCTGTGTCACATAAGAACATAAGAGAAGCCATGTTGGATCAGGCCAGTGGCCCATCCAGTCCAACACTCTGTGTCTCATAAGAACATAAGAGAAGCCAAGCTGGATCAGGCCAATGGCCCATCCTGTTCAACACTCTGTATCACATAGCAACCCAAAAAATCAGGCGCCATCAGGAGGTTCACCAGTGGGACCAGACATGCTCTCACTTGCCGGCCTGGACCTGGTGTGAGAATAAGCCATATTGTTTTCTCAAAAAGATAATAAGCCAAATGACACACACACTTGAGCCTCAGACAGTCTGCAGCAGGGGTGGCCAAACTTGCTTAACATAAGAGTCACATAGAATAAATTTCAGGTGTTTGGCCAGATTTTGCCATTATCTTGTGAAGTTCCATACTAAGAAACAAGAAACTGCATGTCTTGTATGATCTCTTGGAATTTTAGTTTATAAATGTTTTTATATACTCTGATTTAAAGGATTTATATAAATTGGAACTGACTTGAATTTTAAAATTGGTTCAATTATGTTTTAGTTATCTTGGATTGTATAGGTGGGGAAATGTTTATGTATTTTATTGTATTTTATGTTTTTTTAGGAGGGTATTTTATACTATCTTAGGTATTTTAGGAGGGTTTTATATGATGTGTTATAGTTTTTATATTGGTCTATGACTGTAATAAAGTTCATTCATTCATTCAAAGACAGGAAGGAAGGAAGGAAGGAAGGAAGGAAGGAAGGAAGGAAGGAAGGAAGGAAGGAAGGAAGGAAGGAAGGAAGGAAGGAAGGAAGGAAGGAAGGAAGGAAAATAGATGGGGGTGGAAAGTAGAGGTGGAAAGAAAGCAACTTTAACTTGAAATGCATTCTCCAATCCACCAGTTGGCTTGGCTTGCAGAAGTGATTTAAAGAGACAAAAGCTTTCTCCAGCTGACAGGATGTGGGGGGGTTTGAGAGCCACACAATGTGTGTGAAAGAGCCATATGTGGCTCCCAAGCAACAGACTGACCACAAAACAGCTACTGATTGCGTGTACCTCCAGTCATGGTTGCCGGCAGAGCTTTTCGTTTGTATATTACAAAACAAAACACAGGAGCTCATTTGTATATTAGGCCACGCCCTCTGATGTAGCCAATCCTCCTGGAGCTTACAGTAGGCCCTGTAATGAGAGCCCCGTAAGCTCAAGGAGGATTGGCTCCATCAGGGGTGTGTGGCATAATATGCAAAGGAGTTCCAGCTACAAAAAAGAGTTGCGGTTGCCAGCATCCAGGTGCAGCCTGGAGTTCTTCCCAGTATTGCAAATGATCTCCAGAGCTCAGTTCCTCTGGAGAAAAAGGCAGCCTCGGAGTACAGACTCCACAGTACCACAACCCTGCCGAACTCTTTCCCCTCCCTGAACTCTCCCCGAACATTCCACTCAAACCGCCACGAATTTTCCAGCCTGGAATTGGCAATCCTGCTTTATAACAGAGCATCGTTGCGCAGACCTAGATTTCAGACAGCTTGATCGCCCAGTCACTGTTTATCCTCTAAATTCTAAATTAAACGGCCCCGGAGGGCAGAAAGCCAATTGACAAAGCAAACCAGTTGAGAGTTTCCTGACCATTCGGTACCTAATGGCTTTCCAAGAGCAAACAGAGCGAATAAACGGCCACATCAAATAGAGCAATAAACGGCCACTTACAGCGATATCAGTTTAGCCTGCCTGGCTGGGCCCCTGTGAACGCCACTTCACAAAAAGCCAATTCATGAAAAATATCCCCAAAGCTTTTGATTGGTTTCCCATTGCCTACTGGGGAGGGACGGTGGCTCAGCGGTAGAGCATCTGCTTGGTAAGCAGAAGGTCCCAGGTTCAATCCCTGGCATCGCCAACTAAAAAGGGTCCAGGCAAGTAGGCGTGAAAAACCTCAGCTCAAGACCCTGGAGAGCCGTTGCCAGTCTGAGTAGACAATACTGACTGATTCAGTAGCAAGGATATGTGGCATAGTAGTCTTTGCCTGTGCATTTGGAGCCAAAGGATTTTCTACTTTGTAACCAAAGGATTTTCTCTTTCATGAAAGCGTATACTACAGTGGTCCCCAATGTGGCACCCATTCATGGACTTCCTGGAATCCATCTGCTTCTTCCTGAAAGCAATTCCTCCATGCCACTGAAGCAAAAATTACCTCAGAAAAATTACCTCAGAACAAACTATGGCTCAGGAGCCACATGTGGCTCTTTCACACATATTGTGTGGCTCTTGAGACTGCCCCTGTTGGCTGGCAGCTTGGAGAATGCATTTAAAGTTGCTCTCTTTCCACCTCTCCTACCTCCTCCCTCCCCCATCTGTTCCTTCCTTCATTCTCTCAAACCTCTGACATTCATGTCCTGTGGCTCTCAAACATCTGATGTTCATGTCTTGCGGCTCTCAGACATTTGACGTTCATGACTTGTGGCTCTCAGACATCTGACATTTATTCTATGTGGTTCTTCTGAGGCAGAAGAGCCACATAGAATAAATGTCGGATGTCTGAGAGGTGTCTTGTTTTGCTCTGTTGCTCCTCTGCAGTTCAGCAAGCCTAGCAAAGCAATTTGTTATGCAGAAGAAAGCAAGAGAGAGGGAGAAGGAAGCAGATGACAGCCAGTTGCTCAGGAGACTGATAGGAGCCCTCCAGGGGCCTGACTCAGCCCCTGGGCCACACATTTGACACCCCTACCCTAAACTGTAGATCTACTTTGTGAGCTACTGGCATTAAAGCTACTGCTTAAATTAGTGGGCTCTGGGGCCATCTTTCCTCAGCTAAGACAAAAATGTGTGAGCCAGAGGCTAAAAAACTGTGTTACTCCCTGGTTGTTCCATCCCCATACTTCAAGTCAAGCTGAAGGCCGTATTTCTAACGTAGCATTTTTCAAGCACTTGTTCAGTCGGATCATTTCACCACTTAAGTCAGGCTCATTTGGCCAACGCATTTGTCTTGTCAAATTCAGCCGTAAATTACATTAACTTGGGAACCAAAGACAGGAAAACAGGCTTGGAACAGAAGGAGATACAAATTAGGAAGCAATGTTGGCTGCTCAGCAATTCAGAAAACAAGAAGCTCAAATGGGAAAGGGAGGTTGCCAGACCAGCAATTCATGAAGATTCAAAGGCCTATCACAGGGTGTCAAACATGCAGTTCGAGGGCCGAATCAGGACCTCGGTGGGCTCCTATCAGGCCCTCGAGCAACTGGCTGTTATCTGCTTCCTTCTCCCTATATCTTGCTTCCTTCTGCAAAACAGTTTGCTTTGCAAGGCTTGCTCAATTGCACAAGAGCTACAGAGCCAAACCTCTATTTTCTCCACTGGCAGAGGCTCCTCCCTTGGGGAGGAAGGGGAAAGGCAGAGCTTGTTTTTCCAGGCTCTCTCAATCACACAGCAAAGCTACAGAGTCAAGCCTCTCTTCCTTCTGTTGGCTGAGGCTCCCCCCCACCCCAGTCTTTTGAGGAAGGAAGGAAAGAGCCACAGCTTCCTTTGCCCAATTCCCTGGATCCCATGGGAGAAAAACAAATAAAAGCATCTTTAAGATAAACGAGTGCTAATGTTTTAAGCATGTTTAAAGTTTTATTTTTTAAAAAAATGTATTGTGTTTGCCTGTGTCCTTTATAAAGTTTATATCTCTGCTAAAAGGTAAAGGTTGTCCTCTGTGCAAGCACCAGTCATTTCCGACTCTGGGGTGACCCTGCTTTCACAATGTTTTCACGGCAGACTTTTTTTTATGGGGTGATTTGCCATTGCCTTCCCCAGTCATTTACACTTTACCCTCAGCAAGCTGGGTACTCATTTTGCCGACCTTAGAAGGATGGAAGGCTGAGTCGACCTGGAGCCAGCTACCTGAACCCAGCTTCTGCTGGGATCTAACTAAGGTCGTGAGCAGATCTTAGGACTGCAGTACTGCAGCTTTACCACTCTGCACCACAGGGCTCTTCTATATCTCTGCTACCCAGTCTTAAATAAGTACATACATGGCCTGGCCCAACAAAGTCTCATTTATGTCAGATTCGGCCCTCATAACAAATGAGTTCGACACCCCTGGTCTATCAGGCAAAGGTTTGGCGAGATATTTCAAAATAATACCCCTCTAGGGGTGCGGTCACACGTCACATTAAAAGCGGCTGTGTAGCATTCAGATTTGAACAGCTGAATATTGATTCTATGCAGGGCTGTTCAGACGAGCATCCAAGAATGCGACTCATTCTGTTGTTGAGCGATCAGACATCCAATACTATCACGCTCTTTTCTTGGCACATGTGTGATCAGATGGTGATTTCTGGGGGGGGGGGGGAGTCCATTGAACATGCACCCAACTGTTTGGAGGTGGGAAATCAAACATTGCTTAAGAGGCGGGGGGGGGGGAAGTTTCCGGAATTACGTTGCGGATTCAAACCAGGGAACTGCCAGGAATTACTTTCCTAGAAATTGGCAGTGACAATGATATCTGGAAGTCCTTCACATAGAAAAAAGAGATTTTTTTCCTGTTCTGAATAGTGGGATAACGTTCCCCCCCCTCCAATCCTGTGTTGATTGGAGAAGCAGAAGCATCACCTCAGATTCCCGGATGATCTGGCAATGCGCATGTCTGAATGGGCTCTTTTAAAAAAAAAAAAAAAGGTGGGAGGGGCGGTAAACATTCCAAGGGGCAGTATCGCGTGTGAGCTATCCAAACAGGAAAAAGCCGATCCTGTGCCGCTTTTTTGAAAAAGGGCCGGACTTTCTGCGCTGTCTAATTAATGCGGCATTGACCAGCAGGAAGCCGGGATGACCCTGGATGACGCTCGATTGCCAGATGTGGATGTCTGGACGAATACATTTAATCCGTCAGCGAGACGGAGCTGTGTTGCCACTAATGGTACATCTGACTGCACCCTAGGGCTGCCAAGTTCCCGCCGGGGGCAGGGAATCCCCCAGTTTGGTGGGCCCCAACCCGCCGGCAAAGTGTCCAGTTGCTGTGCAGCATGTGCAGTGCCCAGAAGTGACGTATTGTAAGTTTTCCCCAAAATTGCTAGAGCATCCCAGAGCGAAACCACAGAGTTTCCTGTAAATTCCTAGAGCCTCCCTGCGCGATGTGCCCAGCATGATACGTCACTTCCAAGTGACACCATCACACAGCGCACACCAGTTGAAGTTGAATCCAACGAAGACAGAGGTCCTTTGCTTGGGCCGTGGTGCCCTGGGAGGGGAAATCCCCCTTCCGGCTTTTGACGGTGTACTGCTCAAAGCGGCCCATAGGGTCAAGACCTTGGGGGTTCTTCTGGAGCCTTCATTATCAATGGAGGCACAGATAGCGGCCACTGCCAAGTCTACGTTTTTTCACCTTCGACGGGCGAAGCAGTTGGCCCCTTCCTTGGGCACCAGGACCTAGCAACGGTGATCCATGCTACGGTCACCTCGAGACTGGACTACTGTAACACCCTCTACATGGGGCTGCCCTTGTGCCGAACCCAGCGGCTGCAGCTGGTGCAGAACGCGGCGGCTAGGCTGTTGTTGGGGCTCCCAAGATGGGAGCACATACAGCCGGGGCTGTGCGGACTGCACTGGCTGCCGGTGGTGTACCGAGTTCGTTACAAGGTGCTGGTTATTACCTTTAAAGCCATATATGGCCGAGGACCTGTCTACTTGAGGGACCGTCTTTCCCCGTATGAACCCCAGAGAACGCTGAGGTCAGCTGGAAAGAACCAGCTGAATATCCCTGGGCCAAGGGAGGCCAGATTGAAGACCACCCGGGATCGAGCCTTCTCCATAGCAGCTCCCCTACTGTGGAACCAACTCCCGGAGGAGGTACGGGCCCTGCGATGTTTAGCCCAATTCCGCAGGGCCTGCAAGACCCATCTCTTTAAAATAGCCTTCACTTAATACCGAGTCAAGAAAGTCTTGCTGGATATGCTTTACGCTTTTGTCGCTGAATTTTATGGAAGATCTTAACTATAGCACCATAATGTTAATCTTAATGTAAGTTTTAATGATTTTAAGGATGATTTTATAATTGAAATTGTAACTATTGTATATGGTTTTACTGTACACTGTATTTATGTGTTGTGAGCCGCCCTGAGCCTGCTTTGCGGGGAGGGCGGGATATAAATAAAAAGTATTATTATTATTATTATTATTATTATTATTACTACTACTACTACTACCAAAAAAAGTCCCCTGTGGGCAGCCATGGCGGACTTTGGCAACCCTATACCCCACTAAGGTTAGCCCATCAATTTCACTTGTCCTACTCACATGCCCTTAAGAACTGATGCTCCGGTACCAAGTCCTGCAGAGATTCTAATGACCTTTCCCTAGGGTTGCCAATACCCAGGGGCGTTTTAAATGTGGGGCCTGCAGAGCTTGTAGTCTTTCGCTGCAGGTGTCTGTGTTTGTGTATCCAGAGACTGGATACAAGATATATTTAAAGGATATTATTACCTGTGCTACACAGAGATGTATTTATGTGATTTTGTGTCCATGTAAAAAACTGTATTTGGGATCCACCAATTTGTATACGTGTGTTGGAACATAAATCGAGACTAAAGAATCGTGTCGTAGATGCTCCTTTGGTGGAGCACTTCATTCCGTTTAATCATGATCCAGACTCTTTACGTTTTTGTGTACTTCTTAAGTTTCCAACGCGTTTGCAAGGTAGGATGGATTGTAGCAGATGGTTACATCAGCAGGAGATGTGCATGATCTTTAAATTAGGGACGATGTTTCCTCATGGTCTAAATAATGATTGGGATTTGGCATGTTTTTTTATAAAATATACTGTTTATAAAATAATTTATTGGCATGTGCTTTGGATATTTGTTATAATAAGTTTTTAGCATTACTGTAGCTGGGTACTCTGTAGCTTTAAGGACCTTTTTGAATTGTTGTACCTGCTGCATATAAGCCATTTAGCATGACTCACTGTATCACCTTGTAGGTGTTCCTTCAAATACGCTGGCTGTTTGGCCTAACACTTAAGAGAAATTGCTAAGAGGTTTGTTGATTTTATTCAGGGTTTAAAATGTTTTTATGGCTTATGTGCATATGGTTTTATTGTATCATTGTATATTATTCATGTTATTCAGGATTGTTGCAGCTTGAAGAAGCTCACGCAAAACAAGGGTTCGGTACGACCTTGTCCTTGGAAACTTGGATTATTGGCTGCTTCTTTGGACAGACATTAAACATCTGCAGTACTACACCAGGATTGCATGGAATAAGATGGGAAGTTTTACCACAGGATGAAAAGAAAGACTCTTGGTGCTATTGCTTCCTTTTCTATTGAGGACTAAAAGTTATGGTTGTTTTGTAATTTATGATGGTGGAATTTGGGTTTATTTTTGTTGACCTTGTATAATTTAATAATAGAAGCTGGTTTCCACGGTGGGTTATGTACCTTTGATTTTTTTAATACCCAGGTGGGGGCAGGGGACTCTCCAGTTTGGAGGCCCTCCTCCCACTTCAGGATCATCAGAAAGCAGAGGGAAGGGAGGGCAATGTCTGCTGGGAACTCTATTATTCCCTATGGAGACATATTCCCATAGGAAATAATGGAGAATAGATCCACAGGTATCTGGGGCTCAGAGGGGGGCTGCTTTTTGAGGTAGAGGCACCACATTTTCAGGATAGCATCCAGTGCCTCTCCCCAAAATACCCCCCCAAGTTTCAAAACGATTGGAGCAGGGGGTCCAATTCTATGAGCCCCAAAAGAAGGTGCCCCTATCCTTCATTGTTTCCAGTGGAGGGAAGGCATTTATGATTTTATAATTTGTATTAATTTTAACTACAAAAAGAAAAAGCATGAGCACAAGTATAGAAGCATCAAGAGGGAGGGGGAGATACGGAGTGGGAGATCAGAAACAAAGAATGCTGCAAATATATCAGTTACATTTTTACCTCAAAACAAAATACCTAATCCTTTCTACCTGCAAGTATTGAGTTTTCCCCTTATATTCTACCATCTTCATTTTCCATTGTACACTTTTTACTGAACTATTACTTAGCCGATGGTATGAAAAGCAAACTTACTTGCAGAGTAGAATTGCTGTGTCTGAGATAGGAAAGCAATACATCAAAGGCTTGTTAGCAGCAAAGAAAGCAAGTGGTTGGGTGTTCTCCTCTTCCTGCCGTAATGGCAATCAAGGCAGCGGAGCATTGAAGCGCACAAGAAGAGCAGGAACAGCCGCCACTGTATCCTTGTCTCCCTGCAAAAGCCCCATGCCAAAAGGCAACCCATCCAGGGTCCCCCTCTCAAACTGCCCAATTCAGAGCGGCCACAAGAGACAAGCTCCGCGGACCCCCACTGAGCCCAAGGCGACGAAACCCGGAAGAGCGAGGGAAGGCATTTAAAAGGTGTGAGGTCCCTTTAAATGCGATGGCCAGAACTCCCTTTGGAGTTCAATTATGCTTGTCACACCCTTGCTCCTGGCTCCACCCCCACTGTCTCCTGGCTCCAAACCCAAAGACCCCAGATATTTCTTGAATTGGACTTGGCCACCCTAGGAAAGCCTTCCCCATGTGTCAAGGCCTTGAAAGTGCATTGAGCCACTGAAAGAGGCATTAAGAAGTTGTAAGCTAAAGAAGTCCTCCTGAGTAAGAGTCCCTACTTGGCCCCACCAACTTTCAAAAAGAAGATATTGGATTTATACCCCAAACTTCACTCCAAATCTGAGACTCAGAGCGGCTCACAATCTCCTTTATTTCCCTTCCCCACAACAGACACCCTATAAGGTGGGTGGGGCTGAGAAAGCTCTGACAGAAGCTGCCCTTTCAAGGACAACCTCTGCTAGAGCTATGGCTGGCCCAAGGGCTCAGGCAGCCCTCAACAAGCAGCTGCAAGTGGAGGAGTGGAGTGGGGAATCAAACCCGGTTCTCCCAGATAAGAGTCTGCACAATTAACCACTACACCAAACTGGCTCTCTTGGCTGACCCAAGGCCATTCCAGCAGCTGCAAGTGGAGAAGTGGGGAATCAAACCCAGTTCTCCCAGATGAGAGTCTGCACAATTAACCACTACACCAAACTGGCTCTCTTGGCTGACCCAAGGCCATTCCAGCAGCTGCAAGTGGAGAAGTGGAGAATCAAACCTGGTTCTCCCAGATAAGAGTCTGCACAATTAACCACTACACCAAACTGGCTCTCTTTTTAGAAACAGAAGGTTTAATAAAACAAAGATTTATTTTTGTACAGGTTATGTGGTGAATTCTCTTTAAAGCTTGGCATCTGAAAATGGGACCGTGTGTCATTTTCTGTGCTATAGATATCTTTGTAGAAGTCTGAGACACTGCAGAATGCTGTGGGGATTTGTTGGCTCTCGATAACGCAGTAGGTGTGAAACACAGCTTCTGTCAGCTAGTGAAAGCATTGAAGAGAGAAGAGGCAAGAACTCTTCGGACTGACTTCAGTCGGATAAGAACTCGACTTGTGGGAACTATATGAATGGTCAGGACTTGGTCTCTTTTGAAATACAGAAAGTCCCAATTTTTGATTTCCATCAGGAGATTTTTGTATTCTTTTCAGTACTGTGGTAAATTGGTACCATTTATGAAACGATGCATTTTCAATTGTTGTGTGAGATGTGAGCAACACTTATGAGTGCCAAGACCATTTATATTATTCCCATATAGATACCTTTATTGTTTTCACACAGTTGTTTCGGTCACACTGCCAGACAGAGCTGCGCAAGAGACTGTCTGCTCCTTTGTTGAGACAGTTCCTCCTTTTCTGTCTGACCTCTCCCTCAGGCAGCCCTCAACAACCCGCTGGAAGGAGATGGGATGCTGGAGCCCCACTCCTACAGGCTGAGTTGTCTGTTGCAGTCTGGTCACCAAATGAACTTCATGGCTGAACAGGATTTGAAGCTTGGTCCATGTCTACTCTATCCAGTAGGCCAAATCAACCATATATCCCAGGGGTGGCCAATGGCAGCTCTCCAGATGTTTTTTTGCCTACAACTCCCATCAGCCCCAGCCAGCATGGCCAATGGCTGGGGCTGATGGGAGTTGTAGGCAAAAAAAATCTGGAGCGCTACCATTGACCACCCCTGATATATCCTGTTCTTCTAGGACAAGGGTCCCCAACCCCCGGTACATGGACCAGTACCAGTCCATGGCCTGTTAGCAACCGGGCCGTGAGTTGTATAACTATTTGATTATATATTACAATGTAGTAATAATAATAGTAATAATAATAATAGGAAAGGAAAGGAAAGGAAAGGAAAGGTCCCCTGTGCAAGCACCAGTCATTTCCGACTCTGGGGTGACGTTGCTTTCGCAACGTTTTCACGGCAGGCTTTTTACAGGCTGGTTTGCCATTGCCTTCCCCAGTCATCTACGCTTTCCCCCCAGCAAGCTGGGCACTCATTTTACCAACCTCAGAAGGATGGAAGTCTGAGTCAATCTTGAGTCGGCTACCTGAACCCAGCTTCCGCCAGGATCAAACTCAGGTTGTGAGCAGGAAGCTCAGACTGCAGTACTGCAGCTTTACCACTCTGCGCCACGGGGCTCTTGAGAAGAAGAAAAAGAAGAATTGGATTTATATCCTGCCCTCCACTCAGAATCTCAGAGTGGCTCACAATCTCTTTTATCTTCCTCTCCCACAACAGACACCCTGTGAGGTGGGTGGGGCTGAGAGAGCTCTCACAGCAGTTGCCCTTTCAAGGACAACCTCTGCCAGAGCTATGGATGACCCAAAGCCATTCCAGCAGCTGCAAGTGGAGGAGTGGGGAATCAAATCCAGTTTTCCCAGATAAGAGTCCGCACACTTCACCACCACACCAAAATAAAGTGCACAATTGTATCATCCCAAAACCATCACTCTCCTTCCCCCGTCCATGGAAATATTGTCTTACACAAAACCAGTCCTCGGTGCCAAAAAGGTTGGAGATTGCTGTTCTAGGATTGCCAGCTCTGTGCTGGGAAATACCTGGAGGTTTGGGGGGAGTTGGAGCCTGGGGAGGGACTTTGGAAGGGAACAATACCATAGAGTCCATCTTCTGAAGCAGCCATTTTCTCCAGCGGAACTGACGTTCTTCTGGAGATCACTTGTAATAGCAGGAGATCTCCAGGCTCCACCTGAAAGCTGGTGACCTTATGTTCTCCCACTTTCCCAAAGCCAATTCTAAATGAAGCAGCAATTTAAAAAAAGGCCTTAATTGTTAACTGGAAGCACCACATGATGTAAAAGAATTTACAGCTATTACCCCTAAAGAAGGGATTTTTGTCACATACAAACGGGCAGTGCATTTGAGCTGAGAAATTCTCCTTCAGGCGAGCCTGTTCTCTCCTCAGTTTTCTTTCCCAGCTCTCCGGTTCCTTCATTTCTCAGCCTTTTTGCGAGGCAGCCAGCTGTGTGCCTGTAGCATTAATGTTATTTCCCCCCCCTATTAATGACCCATTAGCATTTCTGTAGCTGAAAGGCTGGGTAGACGCTCTGACAGGAATTAAGGAGTGATGTGTTCTCTACATTACACTTCTATGAGAAGTCCCACGGATGGATCGCAGCGTTCCCCACAGGGGCTCTGGAGGACTGGTACAAGACTGACACTCACACCTGGTGAAGAAACATCTCTCCTTCCTATCACAAAGGGCACGGAAGTGATTATCTTCCAGGGTTTCACACCTATAATCTTCCTGCCAGCAGCTTTTAAAGAACCCCAAAAGAGATTCACTCAAAATTAGCGCAGTGGGAAGAGGTAGTAGATTCCCAATACAACTGGAGACTTTTTTTTTGCAATTCCTCAGGAATTAAGAAACCATTCTTACTCTATGAGACTTGCCAACCCCCAGGTGGGACCTGGAGATCTCCTGAAATTACTAACTGATCTCCAGGCTACGTACATTGCATTGCTATTTATTTCTCTCTCTCTCTCTCTCTCGGCTTGGCTTCGCGAACGAAGATTTAAGAAGGGTGCAATAGTCCACGTTTGCTGCAGGCTCGCTGGTGGCTGACAAGACCAATGTGGGACAGGCAGGTCCGGCCACAGCGGCTGCAGGGAAAAGTCTGATTTAGGGTTGGTCCTGTAGCAGTGCGATTCTTCCTCAATCTCCTTTTGTCCTCAAGACCAGCTATGCGTGCGTTCTCAAAGGAAGAGACAGCCTGGTGGATGGTGTGCCTCCATGCTTTGCGATCTGAGGCTAGGTCAGACCACTGGTGATGGTTGATGTGACAGGTGCTAAGGGATTTCTTCAAGGAGTCCTTGTACCTCTTCTTTGGTGCCCCTCTATTTCGATGGCCGGTGGAGAGTTCGCCATACAGGGCAATCTTGGGAAGGCGGTGGTTTTCCATCCTAGAAATATGCCCTGCCCAGCGCAGCTGCGTCTTCAACAGCAGTGCCTCGATGCTGGTAACCTCTGCCAGCTTGAGGAATTCAGTGTTGGTCACAAAGTCACTCCAGTGGATGTTGAGGATGGTGCGAAGGCAGCGCTGATGAAAGCGCTCAAGGAGTCGCAGGTGATGACGGTATAAAACCCACGATTCGGAGCCGTAGATGAGGGTTGTCATCACAACCGCTTTGTAAACATTGATCTTTGTGCCTTTTTTCAGATGCTTGTTGCTCCACACTCTTTTGTGCAGTCGGCCAAATGCACGGTTTGCCTTTGCCAGCCTGTTGTCAATCTCCTTGTCGATCTTGGCATCTGAGGAGATGATGCACCCCAGGTAGCTGAACTGCTGGACTGTCTTCAGAACTGATTCACCCACAGTGATGCAGGGAGGGTGATAATCTTCCTGGGGTGCAGGCTGGTGGAGAACTTCTGTCTTCTTCAGACTAACTTCTAGGCCGAATAGCTTGGCAGCCTCTGCAAAGCAGGACGTCATATGCTGCAGAGCTGATACCGAGTGGGAGACGATTTATTTAAAACATTTATTCTGCTCCAAGGACCCATGATCCCTCATGATTGCATGAATTGGTTCCTACATAGAATACACTGCTGAAACCGGGTCCCATCATCAGCCTATCAGGTTTGAAAAAGAGCCACTCGAAATGGGACATTTCTCATCCGGAGAAGATGTCATTTTCAAGACCCTTACATAGTCCACTTTTTCCGGAAGTGCATATCAAGTTGGACATTGGCACATCAGAAATCATTGAAGTGAGACTACTGGAAGTTGGCACTGTACTTTATTGTACTTTCAGAAATTGGATTGCTTTAATACTTTTTTGGTCCTGACCACAAACCATATAAGGACAGGGATTGGATGTCTGCATAGAATAAATTGCCTTTTATGTTTTTAAGAGAGAACCAGTTCGTGCAGACTCTTATCTGGGAGAACCAGGTTTGATTTTCCACTCCTCCACTTGCAGCTGCTGGAATGGCCTTGGGTAAGCCATAGCTCTCGCAGGAGTTGTCCTTGAACGGGCAGCTGCTGTGAGAGCCCTCTTAGCCCCACCCACCTCACAGGGTGTTTGTTGTGGGGGAGGAAGATAAAGGCGATTGTGAGCCACTCTGAGACTCTTGAGTGGAGGGCGGAATATAAATCCAATGTCATCTTCTTCTTCTTAAGATACATGAGTGATACTTAGGCTGATTCCGCACTCACCTTGATCCGGGGCAGGCTTCCGTTTCTGTGTGGAACAAGCTGGCAATTTCGCACCAGTTGCTCCATGCCACCATTTTGTGCGAGGCAAGCCCGCGATACGCTGCGCCGCAGTGTAAACCTGAAAAAAAAAACAGGTTTACATTGCGGTGCAGCAAATCCTGGGTTTGCCCCGCACAAAATGGTGGTGCGGTGCAGCTGGTGCAAAATCGCCAGCTTGCTCTGCACAGAAACAGAAGCCTGCCCTGGATCGAGGTGAGTGCGGAATCAGCCTAAGTGGTCATAGTCAGCGGCTCTTTTCTCTGTTCAGGCCTGAACCTCCAGATGAGGGCTGAAGTTCTCCTGAAATTACAACTGATCTCCAGGCTTCATACATTGCGTTGTTATTTATTTACTATCTATTTAGAACACCTATTCTGCTTCTCCTGGACAAAATGGCTGCCTTGGAAGATGGACAGCTTGGCACTATACCCTACTGAAGCCCCACCCCTCCCTAAACCCCGCCCTCCCAGGCACCATCTCCAACTCTCTAGGTGTTCCCAAGTCCAAGGTTGGTAACCTATCTATGAGTGATCCCTAATTGGCAATGACTGCAAGAAGGGGCGTCATTTGTCCTTTAGAGCTGGCACCAAGGCTTTTTTGGAGCAGGCACTCCTTTGCATATTAGGCCACACACCCCTGATGTAGCCAGTCCTCCTGGAGCTCACAGCAGGCCCTGTAAGAAGAGCCCAGTAAGGAATTCTAGCAGGACCTCCTTTGCATATTAGGCCACACACCCCTGATGTAGCCAGTCCTCCTGGAGCTTACAGTAGGCCCTGTAAGAAGAACCCTTTAAGCTCTTGGAGGATTGGCTACATCAGGGGTGCGTGGCCTAATATGCAAAGGAGTTCCTGCTCAGGACTTTTTTCTGTACCCATATTGGATCAGGCCAATGGTTCATCCAGTCCAACACTCTGTGTCACACAGAGGCCAAAGAAACCAGGCGCCATCAGGAGGTCCACCAGTGGGACCAGGACACTAGAAGCACCCCCGCCCTGTTGCCCTGCAAGCACCAAGAACACAGAGTCTCACTGCCCCAGACAGAGAGTTCCAACAATACCCTGTGACTAATAGCCACTGAGGGACCTCTGCTCCATATGTTGATCCAATCCCCTCTTGAAGCTGTCTATGCTTGCAGCCGCCGCCACCTCCTATGGCGGTGAATTCCATGCGTTAATCACCCTTTGGGTGAAGAAGTATTTCCTTTTCTGTTTCTAACTCAACCACTCAGCAATTTCATTGAGTGTCCATGAGTTCTCGTATTGTGAGAAAGGGAGAAAAGTACTTCTTTCTCTGCCTTCTCTATCCCACACATAATTCTGTAAACCACTATCATGTCACCCCCTCAGTCAACGTTTCTCCAAGTAAAGAGCCCCAAGCTTTTTAACCTTTTGCCATAAGGAAAGTGTTCCAACCCTTTATTCATTCTGGTTGCCCCTTTTCTGCACTTTTTCCAATCACCATCAGGGATGACCAGTTACTCCACATGACCACCAAGGAAATGAATAACATTTATGCTGATCCAGGATGTTAAATGCTTGCCATTTCAGTTCATAATCTGTCAACCAGCCACGCACCTATTTGAAAATATACAGCAGAGCTGTCTACTTGTATGGATTTCCTTTAAAGCTGAAAAAAAAAATGTTACGTACATAACCCATCACTTCCTAAAAGCATTGTAAGGTGAAAAGTAATTGTGAAGAAGCCAGATTAAATCCTGTCGCGCTTCTATCGTATGACTCTTCAGCATTACTGTTTAATGGCAGCTACAATTGTACGATAAAATTACAGGACGTTTTCTACCATTACAGCCCTTGCATATTTTATAAGGCTGCTTGAATTTTATTCATTTCTAAATCATAAAAATAAGCAACATGGCAGCCAAGAACTTTTTAAAAAAAACACCATAATTTGAGCCAAAAAACTGGTTAAAGTCAGCTAGGAATAGGAAAGGTCCCCTGTGCAAGCACCAGTCGTTTCCGACTCTGGGGTGACGTTGCATCACAATGTTTTCACGGCAGACTTTTTACGGGGTGGTTTGCCATTGCCTTCCCCAGTCCTCTACGCTTTCCCCCCAGCAAGCTGGGTACTCATTTTACCGACCTCGGAAGAATGGAAGGCTGAGTCAACCTTGAGCCGGCTACCTGAATCCAGCTCCCACCGGAATGAAACTCAGGTCATGAGCAGAGTTTCAGACCGCAGCACTGCAGCTTTACCACTCTGCACCACGGGGCAGCGAGGAACAACCTTGTATGAATTTGAGGCGTTGCACATTTCACAATGAAAAAGTTTGGCAGGTAGACCATGCCGTTGGACAGCTGTGCTCAACTGAGGGGCTCTGGTTCGGTGGTAGAGCATCTGCTTGGCACACAGAAGACGCAAGGCTCAGTCCTCAGCATCTCCTGATTAAAGGATCGAGCAGGAGGTGATACGAAAGGCCACCTGAGACACTGAAGAGCCACTGCCAATCTGAGTAGACGACACTGACCTTGATGGAAAGCAATACAAGCAGAAAGTTTCTAGTCCGTAAGGGGGGCGCTGCATAGCAAATCTTCCCAGGAGGATGGCTGATCTATTGGCCTGGCTGGCCCCTTTCCACCGCTAGCAGGAGTGGAATAAGTTGCAAACAAGCCATTCGATGCGTAATGACCACTTCCTGAAATTTACAGAGTTGATGCAGGTTAAAGGGCTCCGCTTCCCACAGCGGAATTGAGATGTTCTTTGAAAAGAAGAAGGAGAAGGAGAAGGAGAAGGAGAAGGAGAAGGAGGAGGAGGAGGAGGAGGAGGAGGAGGAGGAGGAGGAGGAGAAGGAGAAGGAGAAGGAGAAGGAGAAGGAGAAGGAGAAGGAGAAGGAGAAGGAGAAGGAGGAGGAGAAGAAGAAGAAGAAGAAGAAGATGATGATGATGATGATGATGATGATGATGATGATGATGATGATGATGATGATGATGATATTGGATTTCTATCCCGCCCTCCACTCCGAAGAGTCTCAGAGCGGCTCACAATCTCCTTTCCCTTCCTCCCCCACAACAGGCACCCTGTGAGGTAGATGAAGATATTGGATTTATATCCTGTCCTCCACTCCGAAGAGTCTCAGAGCGGCTCACAATCTCCTTTCCCTTCCTCCCCCACAACAGACACCCTGTGAGGTGGGTGGGGCTGGAGAGGGCTCTCACAGCAGCTGCCCTTTCAAGGACAACCTCTGCCAGGGCTATGGCTGACCCAAGGCCATTCCAGCAGGTGCAAGTGGAGGAGTGGGGAATCAAACCCGGTTCTCCCAGATAAGAGTCCGCACACTTAACCACTACACCAAACCGGAGCAATGGATGACTCGCAATGGATGACTCGCTCACGCCTTTGGATCCATCCACACATTTACTCCCACCCTCATTCCAAGGAGGGCAAATTCAATTTTCTTATCTGTTTGCTGATGCATATTTTTTCAATACAGAGCACTTGCATCATATAGCTAACACACCAGCCAGCCAAATCCCAGTCTTCCATATTGTACAGCAGGAGTCATTTTGTAGAAAAATAGGTGGTGGAGCTCATTAGCATAACTCATTAGCATATGCTGCCCCTCCACCAGCCAAAAGCAACCCGATGCAAGAAAGGAGAGCCCC
Source organism: Heteronotia binoei (assembly GCF_032191835.1). Lineage (NCBI taxonomy): Eukaryota > Metazoa > Chordata > Lepidosauria > Squamata > Gekkonidae > Heteronotia > Heteronotia binoei. The sequence goes on along the minus strand of NC_083231.1, from coordinate 111,736,621 downwards.
TGGCGAGTGAGGCCTGCTTGGGTTGGCTAGAGATCCTGGGCCGCTTCCCCCCCCCCCCCAGTCAAAAGGCCAGCAAGCCACCCACCACCCAAATCACATAAGAAGTGGAGAAAGGGTGGTGTGGGCTTCTCCAGGGATTAATGAGGGTTGCTGGGGGCATGGCAAAGCTCCTGATGGCTGGCTGGCTGCCCACTCTCCTAATCCAGGGGTTGTTATGCAGCTGCACCTCCTATTCAATGGACAAGGTAGGTGGGAAGGAAGAGGGGGAACCCTCGGAAAGGTTCAGGAGCTGTGCTCCTGTGAGCTCCTGATGAATCCGAGGCCTCCTATACCACATTCTCGCAAGCCCCTTCAGACTCACCTGCATACAGAGGCTGCTGAGAACTTGGCAGCCAAATCATAATAACAAATCAGACTGTGTCACAAAGAGACTCGCCGGGATCTCCACAGTGATTAGACCCATGCTGGGCTCCACGGAACGATCACTGAACCACATCGTCTCTCTCCATTACACGTCCCTTTTAACCAGTAAATGCTACCGCTGGCGCCATCCGATAATAAAGTCAGCTGCAGAATCGTTTTTAGAGAGCAGGATAGTCATCCAAAGGAAGACAGAATCAATGTTCTTTTAGGAGAGAGAGAAATCCCAGTTCTTCTCCTGGCTGAAATAGAAGGGAGAAATGTATCCCTTGTTCTTCCCAAATGTTTCCCCATCCAATTCCTCCACCACCCCTTGGGGGTTGACAAATGCATTGGTTTCAGGAGCAGCACAGATGAGTTAAAATGTAGCATTCGGGGCATCTGAAAAGTGGATTATTTTTTTCCTTTAGAAGAATGTGCCAGGAAAACATGCCTTGAAACCATTCAGAGATCTTGTTTTGGGTTTAAAAAAAATTTATTCCAGTAACATATGGTAATAATCAATTCTTGCATTATTAATTACTTCTTTTTATCTATCCCATATATTACTTTTCTAACCCCTCCTCCCCCCGTTACTTGACCCCTGCCGGTGTTGTATACTTAAATACTAATATTTAAAGGTACCCTTAACTAATAAAACAAAAAATTCTATTTTTCTTTCTTTTAAGACTTAATCATTATCAAAAATTGTCCAATGTCCTTTTATTTTCCACTCTTTTTCTATATAACTTCTAAACTTCTTCTACTTCAACTTAAAAGTTTCTAGATCATAGCCCCTTAAAATTCTTGTCAATTTGTCCATTTCACAACATGCTGTAACTTTTATAATCGAATCCCATTTCTCTGGTATTCTTTCTTGCTTCCACAGCTGCGCATACAATGTCCTAGCAGCTGAGAGCAAGTACCAAAAGTGATCTTGTTTTGTGCTGGGGACTCGCTATCTGTCGCGCTGCCTGCTATTAAAAGGTGTCCAGAAAAGAAGCACTAAAGCATAAGGGATGCTTATGTTTTGCATCAAGGAGGCTTTCCATTTTGGGAAGTGAGAGAATAAATATATGTATACAAACAGAGAGATATGCAAAGAGAGAGAGAGAGAGAGGACACCTCCTTCGAGAGAGAAATCTCAGAAGAAAATATATAGTTACTTCTGCTCACTGTGAAGCAGAAGCTGGGAAATGAAAAAAGAAAAAGAAACGGGCTTCTGAGGACAGTTAGAGTAACTTGATTCTAGGTATATCCAGAATCGGGCCCTCGAAATTGTATTTGACTGAATGCAATTTTACCTCAGCGGGGGAGATGGGGGTGGGGAGGAGAACTGGCTCTCAAAGTGATTCATAGGGCTTTAAAAACCATGCCATTAAGGAAGAACTCTGGCAGGGGTTTGCAGAGAGGTTTCTCATCAGGTTGTGCTCTGATGTCGTGGTTAAGTGCGTGGACTCTCATCTGGGGGAACTGGGTTTGATCTCCTGCTCCTCCACATGCACCTGCTGATGACAAAAACCTCCAGGATCCCTGGCTAAACTGGCCTGGAGAAAAAATGCTGACTGACCCCAAAGTGGCAATCAGCAATCCTGGAGCTTACAATAGGCCCTGTAAGAAGAGCCCTGGAAGCTCTTGGAGGATTGGCTACATCAGAGGGCTGTGGCCTAATATGCAAAGGAGTTCCTGCTACAAAAAAAGCTTTGGGTGCCAGGGATTAAACCTGGGCCCTTCTGTGTGCAAACAGTTTCCCTAATACTGAGCTACCCTAATAGCTTTTGGCTGCACCTGATTTCTACTTCTGAAGATCTTGGGAGCTGAACTAACACAAAATTAGTTGCGGGTGGCTAAAGGAGACACAAAGGCCTCTGTCCTGTCTCCTGATGTTGATTGTCCTTGCTCTTCTCATTGCTCATGGGATGAGTGTGACCGATGAGCCTGTTCGTATCAACGAGACAGAGTTGATGAAGCTCACGCCGTGAGGGATTCTTCTCGCTCTGTTTCCATTGATTTCACCAGGGCTCGTTCATTTCCGTTTATTACAGCCATTGACCAGAACATTTTAGTCATCTAAAACAACCTTACAAAAAGTTCCACAAAGAATCTGCATGTTAAAATTTGATGACTTGAGGGTTATAACAGTAAAAACAAAAAAAAGAAGAATTTAAAAGATTATTATTTAACCCTCTAAACCATTTTAAAAAGTCATTTTAAAATTTATTAAAAGATTTACAGTTTGTCTTGTTTGTCTTGCTTTTTGCATTCTTTATGCAAACTTGGGAACAGAACCTAGTCACCCGTCTTGTTGTTTGACGGTTCCTATCTGACAGAATCTAATTTGAGTTTATTTGGTCTGCCAGGGAACCTTTCCAACCATGGGCTGATAATTTCCCTTCGGCTCGCCGTATGAAAAGAACAATTAAAAAAATCTATGCTCCAGAGAATCTATTTCAGGCTGAGAACAGGAACAGAGTGGTTTCACCAGGGCTTGTTTAGGAGTATGTCCTGGAGGATCCCATCTTTGGGTATGAATGACAGCATATGCAAGAACCTGGGATTCTGCAGTAGTATTGAACCACTGGAAACAAATAGCACCAAAACATGATGCAAAAAATACATTCTTAACAAAATAATACAGTATCACAACATAGTACCAGAATTCAGAAATCACAATTACAATAGCCAAACTTTCAGGACTGTGTCAATGTCTCTTTAAATTTACGTGCTGGCAGAGCTCTTTTGCTCTGTGTCTGCAAGTTCAATAAAGACGATTCAAAGTCCGCACCCTGTTCTAGAGCTGTGCATTAAAAAAGATTCGTTCACAGGAGCCCAAATCTGGGAGAGAAACAGAACTCATCCTTTCTGGAACTTCCATAGAGTTCCCCTCACAAATTGCTAGAGCGTCTGGGAAAACCACAGAGTTTCCCCAGAAGCTCCTAGGGTGTTTGGTGCACAACATCGCTGTGTGATGACGTCACTTACGAAAACCATCAGGCACAGATAGCCTGAGAAACTTTGTTATTGATTACATGGAAAATCATGACTCCCCATTGGTGAAATTAGAATTCCAAAATAACTCTGCGGGTAATTAATCAGAACGAGTAAAACAAGACAGATCCTGTTGGATCAGATGTGTATCCTTTTGTCAACAGATGTTTCCGGAAAGCCCCAAAGAGGGTTTGCAGACAATGGTTCTCCCCAGTGGTAAATCTCCAGTCACCGAAATCCATAGCCAAGCAACTTCGAAACCTGAAAAATTGATAACTTGGAAACAGTTGGCAGCACTCCCCAACTGCGCCAGATTACCATCTGGTGTACTGTAATCGTTGCTACAGTTTTAATATTCAATGATGTTTTAATTGTCTTATTTGTTGTTGTCACTTGCCCCGAGTCCTACAATGCAAGGAAGGGTGAGATAAAAGTCCAATCAATCAATCAGAAGTAATATAGTTTAATATGGTCAAAGACTAATCAGATATAGAATATACATTCTAGATAAAAACATACATTCGTAATAGAACATCTCTGTATAAATTCAACCTCAGTTATATACATCGTGTTCCAGTTTTTTAAGTCTTAAATCAAGAGCCAGTTTGGTGTAGTGGTGAAGTGTACAGACTCTTATCTGGGAGAAGCGGTTTGATTTCCCCACTCCTCCACATGCACCTGCTGATGCGACCTTGGGTCAGCCATGCGTTCTCTCAAGGCTGTTCTACTCAAGAGCAGTTTCAGAGTTCTCTTAGCCCCACCGTCCTCACAGGGTGTCTGTTGTGGGGAGGGGAAGGGAAAGGAGATTTGTAAGCCCCTCTGAGACTCCTTTGGGTAGTGAAGGGCAGGGTATAAACCCAATTTCTTCTCTCTTCTTCTTCTCTTAATAAGCCAGTTAAGTATGCCCCCCCAACAATTTTCTTCCAGGATCTTATAGCTTGCATAGCAAATTTTGCCACATTTAGGGTAATTTTTTTAGTCCCTATCAGCTAGAAGCTTATCTAAATAACATTTGATATTTCTCCCTGGAAAGTCATTACAGATCAGAGTTATATAAGCAGCTCTAATATTTTGGTAAAGCCTACACTCAAACAAAACATGTGCCCTGGATTCCAGTTTCCCATCCCCACAGTTTCCCATCCCTTGCTGCTGAAATAAGATTATTTCAACCTGCATAGCCAATTGGATCTTCAGTGGCCAATCAGAAGCCCTACTGGGTAAGAGCCTCATCTGACTCCACCCACTTTCTAAAAACTCTCAGATGCCAAGAAAGGTGTCAGCAGGTGTCAAAAAGTGGTGATCAGCATTCAGATGGCAATCTGGTACAGTTGGGCAGCCATATGAGGAAAGACTGTGTTATCATAAGAACATAAGAGAAGCCATGTTGGATCAGGCCAATGGCCCATCCAGTCCAACACTCTGTGTCACATAATAACATAAGAGAAGTCATGTTGGATCAGGCCAATGGCCCATCCAGTCCAACACTCTGTGTCACATAAGAACATAAGAGAAGCCATGTTGGATCAGGCCAGTGGCCCATCCAGTCCAACACTCTGTGTCACATAAGAACATAAGAGAAGCCATGTTGGATCAGGCCAGTGGCCCATCCAGTCCAACACTCTGTGTCACATAAGAACATAAGAGAAGCCATGTTGGATCAGGCCAGTGGCCCATCCAGTCCAACACTCTGTGTCACATAAGAACATAAGAGAAGCCATGTTGGATCAGGCCAATGGCCCATCCAGTCCAACACTCTGTGTCACATAAGAACATAAGAGAAGCCATGTTGGATCAGGCCAGTGGCCCATCCAATCCAACACTCTGTGTCACATAAGAACATAAGAGAAGCCGTGTTGGATCAGGCCAGTGGCCCATCCAGTCCAACACTCTGTGTCACATAAGAACATAAGAGAAGCCATGCTGGATCAGGCCAATGGCCCATCCAGTCCAACACTCTGTGTCACACAGTGGCCAATATACGTGTATGTTCTTATGATAACACAGTCTTTCTTCACATGGCTGCCCAACTGTGCCAGATTGCCATCTGAATGCTGATCACCATTTTTTGACACCTGCTGACACCTTTCTTGGCATCTGAGAGTTCTTAAAAAGTGGGTGGAGTCAGATGAGGCTCTTGCCTAGTAGGGCTTCTGATTGGCCACTGAAGATCCAATTGGCTATGCAGGTTAAAATAATCTTGTTTCAGCAGCAGCTGCCCCCACAGTTTGTTTTATTCCCTTTCCTAGTGTATCTATTTAATTACCCCTCTTGTCTCTGGCACTTGGGCTTCCTCTGTTTGTTTGGCTCCACCTCCTGAAGCAGCCATTTTGGAGCCACGCCCACCATCCTGTGTCAGAATTCCAAAGGTGCCCACAGGCTCAAAAAGGGCCCGGAAGCCCTGGTCCAGAAGCTTGCCTGGTTTCACCTTCGATCCACCCCCATTATCAGTGGTGATTTAAGCAACAACAACAAGACATGCTTTAAAAAAAGATGATGGGTCTCTGCCCTGAAGAACTTACAATCTAAAATCTGATCTATGGGATACTGAAGCAGAGAAATAACGAGGTCCGCACTCTTACTGTGTTGAAAACGAATTTTACTTTGGCACCAAAGCAGAACTTAGCTGGCCATAAGCCTCCAAAATGACTAAGTTAAAGTTATTTCCATACAGACGGGTTTTATTCATACGGGCACAGGCACACAGGCTTATCTCACTCAACATTCTCCCACCCCCTTGCTCTTCTACCTTCTGTCTCCATGCGTTATCAGCTCTTGTAAGAAGCTTCTCTGAGGCCTCTTTGTTATCTACTTTACAACCTTGAATCCACACCCACTTGAGGCTCTGTACTTCTAACATTGTATCGGACATTCTCTTTTTGAAGGCATAAGCATGCTTTTATTCATTATTATAGGGGTATTCAATTATTCAGGAATCCTCCTTCAATACAAATACAGATGTGAAGGTTCGGGTAACCAAGGAGCTGGAATATACATTCCTTCCCACTCCTTGCGAATGAACTGAACCACTTCAGATTGCAGGAAGGTCTACCCTGTACAGAAATAACTTTTCTCCAGAGAAAACACTTCGGTTAAGTATAAATTGCAATCCACAATTTCCGTTCGACGCGCTATTCCATATAATAATCTCATGCATTGCCAGGCACATAAGTGCTTCTCTAACAGATGTTTCCTACAGCAGCAAGTCCACAAATGGAATCCACCCTAGCAATAAATCCTCCCGGTTTCCTTTTCAAAGACATATTAAACCAATTATCCTTTTTCCGGAGCCACTCAACGTTTCTTAAACCCGGTCCATAATATCCACTGCATCCAAAGACAGCCCATTTTCAGCTACTGTGAGACATCATCAGCGCTGCCTTCGCACCATCCTCAACATCCACTGGAGTGACTTTGTGACCAACACTGAAGTCCTCAAGCGGGCGGAGGTTACCAGCATCGAGGCACTGCTGTTGAAGACGCAGCTGCGCTGGGCAGGGCATATTTCTAGGATGGAAAACCACCGCCTTCCCAAGATTGCCCTGTATGGCGAACTCTCCACCGGCCATCGAAATAGAGGGGCGCCAAAGAAGAGGTACAAGGACTCCTTGAAGAAATCCCTTAGCACCTGTCGCATCAACCATCACCAGTGGTCTGACCTAGCCTCAGATCGCAAAGCATGGAGGCACACCATCCACCAGGCTGTCTCTTCCTTTGAGAACACACGCATAGCTGGTCTTGAGGACAAAAGGAGATTGAGGAAGAATCGCACTGCTACAGCACCAACCCCAAATCAGACTTTTCCCTGCAGCCGCTGTGGCCGGACCTGCCTGTCCCACATTGGTCTTGTCAGCCACCAGCGAGCCTGCAGCAGACGTGGACTATTGCACCCTTCTTAAATCTTCGTTCGCGAAGCCAAGCCGAGAGAGAGAGAGAGAGAGACAAACAGCAATCCAGGTACTCCAACTACAAAACGATATCCCTCAAAGACTACATTTTATATGGGTTTCAGCACCTGTAGAGTCTCGAGTTCAATTTTGTTTTAACATCAAAAGTTTCTAAATGTTTGTTTTTTAAGAGGGCAGAGCCAGGAGGAGTTTTTGCCAAACAAGGTTACGGACTGGCTCTGCAGATTAAAAAAGAAAGAAAGAAAAAGCACTGTAACTTATGGCAGCAACTGCCACCACAGCACAGGAATCTTCACTGGGTGACTGAAGGTGAGCTGCAGCAGCCATTTTGTCACTGGCTCCGCCTCCTGTATCCAGCAGCAATTATATGGCAGCCATTTTGCGGCTGCACCCACGACACTATGCCAACATTCTAAAGGGGCCCACAGGCTCAGAAAATTGGGGACACTGATCTAGACCTTCAAGCTGCAAGACTGAAAGGGTGCGGACGCTCTGGAAGCCGGAGCAAGATACCTGAGTCTTACACAACTCTTTTTACTTTCTCCATAACGAGAAACAGCCGATTCGCAGTGAGACCCTGTGGAGTAAATTCTGCAAAATAAGCCAACTTCTCCATCACGTTTCAGAAACTGGCTTTCTTGACACACACACCTTCTGTTCAGAGTTCACACTGTCACAGCCGTGATCCTATTTCTTTCACCAGTTTGGAAGAGAAGACCTGCTCCAGCAAGATCCTTTCAACAAAGCAGAAAACTAGGGATGATCAGAGATATGTGATTTTGCCATTCCCGTATTACTTTACGGGTTTTCTTTGTCCACATTCTATGATATGTGTTGTCCTGTTTAACCTGGATAATTTCTAAAATTAGCTTTGGAAGTTAGAAAGCCTGGCTCTCTCTTTTGTCTCTTTACAAATGCATCCCAGTGCACATTAGACACCTCACAAAGCAACACAGAATCTCGATAAAATTTAACACCTATCTCCCCATTGTAGTTTAGCTCCTGTACTTCACAGGGCTGGATTTGTCTCTGGCAGTTCTTGAGTTCTACTGTAAGAGGTATTCAAAAGCCTATATTTAAAGTAATCACTATGCAGGAACACGTATAAAAAGCATAAAACTAGATCCTTGAGTTTTATTAAGTTGCCAAGGTAGGTTTAAGCAATTCTAACAGCACCTTAGAGACCCACACGATTTTTTTTGGGGGGGGGGGGGGAGGGTATAATCTTATTGATTATTGAAACATTATACCTGGAAAATCTTTATTTTTGATCACACATTAGAAGAAGAAGAAGAAGAATTGCAGATTTATATCCCACCCTTCTCTCTGAATCAGAGACTCAGAGTGGCTTAAAATCTCCCATATCTTCTCCCCCCACAACAGACACCCTGTGAGGTGGATGGGGCTGAGAGGGCTCTCACAGCAGCTGCCCTTTCAAGGACAACCTCTGCCAGAGCTATGGCTAACCCAAGGCCATTCCAGCAGGTGCAAGTGGAGGAGTGGGGAATCAAACCTGGTTCTCCCAGATAAGAGTCCACGCACTTAACCACTACACCAAACTGGCTCTCTCAATTATAACTACAATCGCACAATTATAACAAACAATAAGCAATCATCTATGATCTTCTACAGCTACATCATCTACAACATCTAATCATACATAGATGCAAAGATAAACACTGCATCTATAAATAAAAACTACCCTAAATTGCTCATTGATCAGAATTTACTTGCATTTAAAAATTATTTTATATACACATTAATGTTGTACTTCTTGTTTGTTTGTTTTTTCCATCTTTCCCCAACTAGCTCATATCTAACATTCATTTTTACATACATATTGTCTATCTTTTTGTCATTTTCTGTTTTACCAATTTAATCTTGATTCTCAGCTATATAATTAAAGAATATGTTCCATTTTTTCCCTGGAATTCTGAAATGGGTCTATTATGTATATAAGAGGTTAATTTTGCCATTGTCACATAGTCATTTAATTTATATTTTCCACTGCATCAAACCTGAAAATCTTGTCGCTGCTACCGTACTTCAATCTAGTCATGCTACAGACTGAAATGGCTACCCTTGGAAACTATTGCCTTGCTACTGAGACAAGCCTCTCTTCCTTCTATTGGCTGAGACACCTCTCTCTCCTTTTCTCCTGGGGAAAGAGGGAACGAGCCAGAGCTTCCTTTGCCCAGTTCCCTCAATCTCAAAGCACCTTTAAGGCCAAAAAAGTTTAATTCAGGATATGAACTTTTTTGCCTCGCTTCAGAGAGAGAGAGGGAGAGAGAGAAGGAGGGAGTTTTATTGGCTTGTTATGCCAGGGCTCTCCTGGGTGCAACTGGGTTTGCCTCCCCCTTTTCTCTGTATTCATGCCCTCATGACACAGTCTTTTGCAGCAGGAAAGCAATATGAACTATTTAGAGGAGGTCAAGATTAGGCTGAGAATGTGTGTCCAGACCAAGTTCACCCAGCATATTTCCTTTGATTTTTCTTTCACATTTCACATTTTTCTTTTCTTTCCTTTAACTGATTGAGAATTTTGAACCTGGATTTCCCAGACAGTAGGCTAATACTGACCACTATACATGCCTGTCTCTCTGTTCTTTCACTGCCTCATAGGAGTTGTAGTGTTTTCTCTGGAGAAGAAGACTATAGTTTTGCAGACAAACACATAGCCCTCAGTCTGTGTCATGGTGCCTTCACATGTTCTTTATCAGAACATGAAGCAACTTCTGTACAAAAGCTCACAATGTCCAGCCATTCCATATTTTCCTCTGACCATGAGATTTCTGTAATGAATGTCAATACATCAAAAGTGGGTTTGCAGCTTACAGATATACACCTGAACAGCATATTCACGATTGCTACAGTACATATATTATCTCCAGATTTTGATGCAATAATTTAGAGCAGGAGGTGTCAGTTATTAGAGACTGTTAAAGAAACAAAATATTGCAAGAGTAATAATGTTTTAAACATAGTTTAAGTTTTTTTTAAAAAAATCTTTAATTATATTTGTCTATGTCCTTTATAACAGGGGTGGCCAACGGTAGCTCTCCAGATGTTTTTTTTGCCTACAACTCCCATCAGCCCCAGTCAGCATGGCCAATGGCTGGGGCTGATGGGAGTTGTAGGCAAAAAACATCTGGAGAGCTACCACTGGCCACCCCTGCTTTATAAAGTTTATACATCTCTACTACCTGGCATTACACACATGGCCCGGCCCAATAAGGTCTCATTTCTGTCAAATCTAGCCCTCATAACAAATGAATTTGACACCCTTGTCCTAGAGTGACATCACATCCTAGCCAAGCTCCCACCCTTCCCCATTCTCTGTCCTACCCAGGTACCATTCTCAAATCTCCAGGAATTGCCCTAGCTAGGGGTGGAATTCTAGCAGGAACTTCTTTTTATATTAGGCCACACCCCCTGATGTAACCAATCCTCCAAGAGCTTACAAGGCTCCTTTTTGTAAGCTCTTGGAAGATTGGCTACATCAGGGGGTGTGGCCTAATATGAAAAGGAGTTCCTGCTAGAATTCCACCTCTGGTCCAAGCTATAGTTGGCAACCGCGTGGCATGGCGGTGATTGGAACCTGGGTTCCCCCAGCACTCTAACCTCTACACCACACTGTCTCTCAGCTAGGCTTCCCAACCCTCCCGCCCTGGCAGGGGACCCCAGGATTTCCACCCTCTTCCCCTGCTCCCCCAAAAAATGGAAGCGGGGGGAGAGGGGGGAAACGGCACCGAGCCGCCGGATCCTAGAGCCGGCGAGGCCGCCGCGCCGCGCCGCTGCCGCCCCCTCCCCGCCCACCGCAGTTTCTCCTCCGAGATGGGCCCAGGCTGAGCCCATCTCGGAGGAGCAGCCAAGAGGCGGCAGCAACTCAGGGGAGGGCGAGGCAGGCCAGGAGCATGGCGAGCCGTGAATCCGGGCCCTTCTAGGACCCGGACTTGCAGCTCGCCACGCTCCTGTCCCGCCTCCACCCCCCCCCTCCGCTTCCATCCCAGAGGCGGAGCGGGCGAGGCTGCCGCACCACTGCTGCCTCTACTCTGCTCGCCGTGGCTGCTCCTCCAAGATGGGCTCGGGCTGAGCCCATCTCAGAGGACCAGCCACGGCGAGCAGAGCAGAGGCGGCAGCTGCGGGGCGGCTCGCCACGCTCCCCGGCGCCGTTTCCCCCCTCCCCCCTAGCTCCACCCCAGTGTCTCCTGGCTCCACCCCCAAAGTCTCCTGGCTCCGCCCCCAAAGTCCCCAGATAATTCTGGGGTTGGATTTGGCAACCCTACTCTCAGCAGCTGCTAAATCTCATTCAGTTGAAACCAAGGATATGGACATTTTTTTTCTTTTTTGAAAAAAGGATACTAGGCAGGAAATGGAATCAATCAATAGAACAGAAACCTCATCTGCTACATTTCACACAATAATCAGATTTCTCTGCATCACCCTCTTGCAGGCAACGCGGCGTTGCAGCTAACAAGGCCTGGCAGATAACCGAATTTACACCTTCACAGTGAGGATCTCGGTATCAAAGCCCAAACAGATTTCAGACTCCATTTTCACAGTTGCCTCTTATCGGACCCCCTGCTCGCCATCCAGTCCCTTTGCAGCTTGACAATAATTATTCAGGTCTCAATGGAATCCCGCCAATGGAAGTACTTCTCCATTTCTCTTTTTCACAAGAGAAGTAGAAAGTAATTAACTGAAGGAGCTGGAAGTTCAGGGACAGCTCATTTATATGTCCAATAACTGCAGACTGGCTGCTCTAGGCACTCACAAGCTTGGGGACAATGAGATGCTTCATTCACATAACACTTTTTGCCATGGCTTTTTTTTGTAGCAGGACCTTCTTTGCATATTAGGCCACAGCCCCCTGATGTAGCCAATCCCCCAAGAACTTACAGGGCTCTTTGTACAGGCCTACTGTAAGCTCCAGGAGGATTGGCTACATCAGGGGGGGTGTGGCCTAATATGCAAAGGAGTTCCTGCAACAAAAAGACCTGGTTTTTGCCATGCCTTCCATATATCATCACTGAGCTAAGCCTCTCTTCCTTCTATTGGCTGAAGCTCCCCCCCCTCCTGGTCCCCGGGGAAGGAAGGAAAGAGCCAGAGCTTCCTTTGCCCAGTTCCCTAGATTCCATGGGAGAGATACAAAGAAAGCATCTTTAAAACCGAGTGCTAAAGTTGTAAGCATGTTTTAAGTTTTTTTTAAAAAAATATTTAATTGTGTTTGTCTGTGTCAATTATAACGTTTATATCTCTGCTACCTAATCTTAAATAGGTACACACATAGCCCGGCCCAACAAGGTCTCGTTTATGTCAGATCTGGCCCTCATTACAAATGAGTTCGACACCCCTGCCCTATGCGGTCACCATATCCCTGCTGCGACTTCAGGACAGTCCCCCCCCACACACACACACACCCCAGGCATGGACTGAGTAACCCTGCAGAAGACTGCACTGTTAATTCTGCCCAAAGAGAGATGCTCAGTGAACCAACCAAGTACAGAGTGACAAACCAAACACAGGGTTGGCATATGGGAGATCTGGGATGCGACACTCACTTCAAACTGCTCTCCATCAGAAAACGGTGGCTCACCACGCGCATTGTGCAAGTTTCTAAATATATATATAAAGGTAGCCCCTGTGCAAGCACCAGTCGTTTCTGACTCTGGGGTGACGTTGCTTTCGCAACGTTTTCACGGCAGACTTTTTACAGGATAGTTTGCCATTGCCTTCCCCAGTCATCTATGCTTCCCACCCCAGCAAGCTGGGTACTCCTTTTACCGATCTTGGAAGGATGGAAGGCTGAGTCAACCTGGAGCCGGCTACCTGAACCCAGCTTCCTCCGGGATCGAACTCAGGTCGTGAGCAGAGGGCTCCGACTGCAGTACTGCAGCTTTACCACTCTGCAACACGGGGTGCTCTCTCTCTCTCTCTCTCTGTGTATATGTATATATATATATAGCAATGCAGAGAAAAAGACTCAAACTGCCCGAGATGCAGCATTTATGGGTGGCCAGATCCTTGCCTAGGATTCGCCGAGCCACTGAACTGAGAGTGAAAACATTCCATCGTTGGTCCTGGTCCATCTGCCTTCTCCATCTCTGCCACAGTAAAATTACAACCCTGCTGGACGCATTAGGCAGAGGAATAGCACTGCAGAAGGAAAATTACAGATGACCAGTCCTCACGGTCTGTCCACTGCAGCCTAGCAACAGACTCACCTCCTGCACTGGTCATTCATGAGCCGCCTAACTCACCCTCATATCCTTACCCGCTCTGTTTAGCAGGACTCTAATTCAGCACCAAAGTGAACAGAGGAGGAGGCGAAAGAGAGGACCAACGGAAGCGCAGCTTGGAAGGCACAGCTTCTCTCACAGAGCCAGTTTGGTGTAGTGGTTAAGCGTGTGGGCTCTTACCTGGGAAATCAGGTTTGATTCCCCACTCCTCCACTTGCAGCTGCTGGAAAGGCTTTGGGTCAGCCATAGCTCTGGCAGAGGTTGTCCTTGAAAGGGCAACTTCTGGGAGAGCTCTCTCAGTCCCACCCACCTCACAAGGTGTCTGTTGTGGGGGAAGAAGATAAAGGAGACTGTGAGCCACTCTGGGACTCTGATTCAGAGATAAGGGTGGGGTCTAAATCTACGGTCGTCTTCCTCTGTGCATTTAAAGGTACAGGCACCAACTTCAAGTTAGTATCTGTCAACCCTGTGTGTTCAGCTTTCCATTCTGAGTTAGCCATCCCAGGGAGCCATTGAAAGCAACGTCCAGCTGTTTAGGAGCTCCCCATCTCTATGCTCCCTGGACCAGCCCATTTCACAAAACTGTTCCAAGGATGAGTGGGAAAATAAAAGAAACCAGAAACAATAAACAGGATGTAGTCTATGAGCAGCTGCACCAGATTCAGCTCAAATCATTCAAGCCCAAGTATATTCTGATGGGATATAAGCAGGTAGGGTAGTTATCTGGAAGGCTTTATGACCCAGCAGAAGCAAAGCATCAATAGTGACGTATACCTGCGGCAGGTGTGCCAGAAATAGGGTTGCCAGTCCCCAGGTGTGAAAACTAGCATAAACACTGTGTGTAATGCACTTCAAACAATCATGCTATACTCATTCAATTTTTTTGTGTAACATTTACCAACATACATCTAATTCGCACCATTTAAATCAAGAGAGCCCAATTGTGCAATGAGATACAATTGGGGTGTTTTATTATTGTACCATTCTAATGTCGTATTTTACATTATGTAAGCCGCCCTGAGCCTGCTTCGGCAGGGAGAGAGGGATATAAATTAAAAATTATTATTATTATTATGAGCCAATGTGTATAAGAACATAAGAGAAGCCATATTAGATCAGGCCAACGGCCCATCCTGTCCAACACTCTGCATCACATAAGAACATAAGAGAAGCCATGTTGGATCAGGCCAATGGCTCATCCAGTCCAACACTCTGTGTCATATAGGAACATAAGAGAAGCCATGTTGGATCAGGCCAATGGCCCCTCCAGTCCAACACTCTGTGTCACATAAGAACATAAGAGAAGCCATGTTGGATCAGGCCAATGGCCCACCCAGTCCAACACTCTGTGTCACAGAAGACCATAAGAGAAGCCATGTTGGATCAGGCCAATGGCTCATCCAGTCCAACACTCTGTGTCACATAAGAGAAGCCATATTGGATCAGGCCAATGGCCCATCCAGTCCAACATTCTGTGTCACACAGTGGCAAAAATTTATATATATATATATATATATATATATATATATATATATATATATATATATATATATATATACACACACAAACACTGTGGCTAATAGCCACTGATGGACCTCTGCTCCATATTTTTATCTAAACCCCTCTTGAAGGTGGCTATGCTTGTGGCCGCCACCACCTCCTGTGGCAGTGAATTCCACATGTTAATCACCCTTTAGGTGAAGAAGTACTTCCTTTTATCCGTTTTAACCTGTCTGCTCAGCAATTTCATCGAATGCCCACGAGTTCTTGTATTGTGAGAAAGGGAGAAAAGGACTTCTTTCTCTACTTTCTCCATGCCATGCATAATCTTGTAAACCTCTATCATGTCACCCCGCAGTCGACGTTTCTCCAAGCTAAAGAGCCCCCAGCGTTTCAACCTTTCTTCATAGGGAAAGTGTTCCAGCCCTTTAATCATTCTAGTTGCCCTTTTCTGGACTTTCTCCAATGCTATAATATCCTTTTTGAGGTGCGGCGACCAGTATGAGAGTGGTTGCCTTAGCACAGGTTCCTAGTAAAGTACTGTGGCCAGTGGAAGTGTGGCAAATGAAACATGAAAATAGCCGGAATTGTTCTGCCGCACCAGTTGGATAAGCGGACTGCTGCCTTAGGGAATACATCAAGTGTTTTCATGCTACTACCTGCGTCCAAAAATATATGAGAAAAACAGGAACTGCACCTATTTTTGATTTCAAGCATCCAGGATTTATTTTCACTTCAAGAGGACTTATGATCTATGGACTATGATCTTGATTTAAATGGTGTGAATGAGATGTATGTTGGCAAATGTTACATCAAAGAACTGAATGAGCATAGCATGATTGTTGGAAGTGCATTACAACTCCAAACATGATTGTTGGAAGTGCATTACAAGAGCAACTCCACCAGAAGAAGAGCCTTCTCGGTTGTGGCCCCAATACTTTGGAACACCCTCCCGGAAGCCATCAGGGCCCTGCGGGATTTATTGCAGTTCTGCAGGGCCTGTAAGACTGAACTGTTTCGGATGGCATATAACATCTAATGGGAGAGGGCTGCCACCGCATCTGGATCCATAGTGCTTTGATTACTAACTGTCCAGGATCTGTGCGCGTGAGAAAGAAAATATGATATGATCTGCCTGAAGTAGCACCATTGTCATTTATCTGATTGTTTTAGTGTTTTAATATTGTTTGTTTACTGTCTATTTTATGCTGTTATCAGCCTTGAGTCTGTATAGAAGGGGCGGGATATAAATATAATGTAAATAAATAAATAACACGCAGCGTTTTTGCTAGTTTTCAATTATCTGTCCGTTGCGACTTCCTGTTGTGTTTAATCCCCAGATGTGGGCAGGAGATCCCCCTGTTTGGGGGCCACCCCCCCCCCACTTCAGGGTCATCAGAAAGCGGGGGGAGTGGAATGTCTGCTGCACACGCCGTTAATCCCTTATGGAGACCGATTCCCATAGGGTATGATGGCGAATTAATCTGTGGGTCTCTGGGCTTCTGGGGGTGCTGTTCCTTGAGGCAGAGGCATCAAATTTGCTGCATAGCATCTGGTGCCTCTGCTCAAAACACCCTCCAAGTTTCAAAAAGATTGGACCAGGAGGTTCAATTCTAGGAGTCCCCAAACAAGGCGCCTCTATCCTTCATAATTTTCAATGGGTGGAAGGCATTTAAAAGGCATATAGTCCCTTTAAATGTGATGGCCAGAACTCTCTTCAGAGTTCAAGTATGCCTGTCACACGCTTGCTCCTGCCCCCCCCCCCAAAGTCCCCAGATATTTATTGAATTGGACCTGGCAACCCCAGCCAGGAAATCCCTACCAGATCCGCTAGATGTCACTGTACAGGGTGCTTTTACACTGACAGTTTGTTGCTCTCCATCTCCGCATCGGAAACTCACCTTTTACACTACAGAACATGCTCACAACTGTCTTGCATCGTTGCTTCCCGAAACATCTACATTTGTTTCGGAGAAATGGGTGCCGACTATGCTGCTGCCTTGTTTTTCTTGAAACTAGTTATCTGGACATTTCTCAAGAGGCGTATCAAATGAATGGTTGTAGAAGTTTCCCTCTGTATTTTCAGACCCCACTCCCTGTCCCTTTGAAAGCCACAAGCTGCCACCAATTTGCATGAGAATTGACAGCACTTGAGATGTTTACATCTCATTGTTTGCCTCAATTTACATTTGTATGGTGATGATTACTAAGCAATTGTATACATCCCCGTACCAAGCAATGGTATTTTGGCTGCCCTGATCACAGCTCATCTCACAAAATTTAATTTTTGCTCACAATAATCCACATCATAGAGTAATAAGGAAACTGCGAACATTGGAAAGACCTGCAGAATGCAATAATCAGGCTTCAGGATAATATGTGATGTCTCAGAACCATATATCTTTAGCCTGGATGTTTAGCCTGGAGAGGAGGCGGCTGAGAGGTGATATGATCACCATCTTCAAGTACTTGAAGGGCTGTCATCTAGAGGATGCTGTGGAATTGTTTTCTGTGGCCCCGGAAGGTAGGACCAGAACCAATGGGTTGAAATTAAATCAAAAGAGTTTCCGGCTCAATATTAGAAAGAACTTCCTGACGGTTAGAGCGGTTCCTCAGTGGAACAGGCTTCCTCGGGAGGTGGTGAGCTTTCTTTCCTTGGAGGTTTTTAAACAGAGGCTAGATGACCATCTGACAGCAATGAAGATCCTGTGAATTTAGGGGGAGGTGTTTGTGAGTTTCCTGCCTTGTGCAGGGGGTTGGACTAGATGACCCTAGAGGTCCCTTCCAACTCTATGATTTTATGATTCTGTCTGCAGTTCCTGTAACTGACATCAGCAGTCTGTGCATGAACTGCAATACAGAAGTTTAACCCCGCAAAATGAGCACAGCAAATCCACAAATGTAAAAAAGGAAATAATTAAAAGCAGAACAGCAGCAGGCAATTGGAATACTCAATAACTCTGGATCAAAACGGAATGTAAAAACACCCTGCAATGGATTGAAGACCTCTGCACATTGTCCCTGCAACTGTTAAGACCTCCACACTGTGCGCCTCACATTGCATTGCCTTTTCGAAACGCACCGAACGGAGTCACTCAAAGTCCTCGCTCATTAAAAGCAATTAGGAGTTTTGCCAACAAGCTGGATGGCATCCACGCAGCTGTTTCACTTTACATCAGCAGGCCTTTACTATCGGCCTCGGCCACGTGGGAGGCAGACACATCCATCAGCGCTGCCAGACGCCCATCACTTGGGAGCTTGCAAGCTTCTTAACACCTTAATGAAAGCAGACTTGGCAGCTCACTTCCGTAATACATTCTACCCATCCTTCGTTTCTCAGAAATGCCCGAACACATTTTTTACATCAAGAACCGTTGTCGGCCACCATGCTTGCTGGAAAGCCGCCAAAGACAAATGGAGTAGCCACTATTAGAGTCAGAAAATTCCCATAGGATTTGAAGCTGAAGTGGGTGGGGAATGGAGAGGCTCAGGCAGGTGGTTTTTTTATGGCAGGAACTCCTTTGCATATTAGGCCACACACCCCTGGTGTAGCCAATCCTCCAAGAGCTTACAGTCAGCCCTGGACTAAGAGCCCTGTAAGCTCTTGAAGGATTGGCTACATCAGGGGTGTGTGGCCTAATATGCAAAGGAGCTCATGCTACAAAAAAAAAAGCCCCGGGCTTGGGAGATATCAAGCCCCTCCATACCCGCCCGCCCTCAGCTTCAAAACTTGTGAAAATTTTAGGAAAAACTGAAATGCGTTCAATTAATAAGAACATAAGAGAAGCCACGTTGGATCAGGCCAATGGCTCATTCAGTCCAACACTCTGTGTCATATAAGAGAAGCCATGCTGGATCAGGCCAATGGCCCATCCAGTCCAACACTCTGTGTCACAGAAGAACATAAGAGATGCCATGTTGGATCAGGCCAGTGGCCCATCCAGTCCAACACTCTGTGTCACATAAGAACATCAGAGAAGCCATGTTGGATCAGGCCAATGGCCCATCCAGTCCAACACTCTGTGTCACATAAGAGAAGCCATGTTGGATCAGGCCAGTGGCCCATCCAGTCCAACACTCTGTGTCACATAAGAACATAAGAGAAGCCATGTTGGATCAGGCCAGTGGCCCATCCAGTCCAACACTCTGTGTCACACAGTGGCCAAAAAAACCCAAGTGCCATCAGGAAGTCCACCAGTGGGGCTAGAACACTTAGAAGCCCTCCCACTGTGCCTCCCCAAGTACCCAGAATACAGAGCATCACTGCCTTTTTTCATACAAAACCTAACGTTACGCCACTGCTTTAACAACACCGAATGCATTATTAAATCAATTAGTTATGATCAGGGCTCTTTTGGTAGAAAAAGCCCAGCAGGAACTAATTTGCATATTAGGCCACACACCCCTGACACCAAGCCAGCCGGAACTGTGTTCCTGTGTGTTCCTGCTCAAAAAAAAAAAGGCCCTGGTTATCATCTAACATTGTAGGGAAGGGAGCCCCCTGTGCAAGCACCGTTGTTACCGACCCACAGGGTGATGTCGCATCACGACGTTTTCTTGGCAGACTCGTTGTAACAGGGTGCTTTGCCATTGCCTTCCCCAGCCGTCTGCACTTTCCTCCCAGCAAGCTGGGTAGTCATTTTACCAACCTTGGAAGGACAGAAGGCTGAGTCAACCCTGAGCCAGCTACCTGAACCCAGCTTCCGCCGGGATCAAACTCAGGTTGTGAGCGGTACTGCGGCTTTCCACTCTGTGCCACGGGGCTCCATAACGTTGCAGGAGTTGGCATGTTTATGGCATTTAGAAGTATAAACACCTAACTGCACAAACCTCAATAGCGTTACACGCTCTTAGGAGTGCTGACTTCAACGGAACTCCACTTAGGACAATGCTGTTAATTTTCTACACGCAATATTGCATACAGCCCTAATACTCAAGCGAGAAAGACGGGGGGTGGGGGGGGAGAGCACTGCAGATTGCTACACTCTGCTGCCTCAGCACATCTTTCGTGTTTGTTGACTGCGAGGTGATGAACGTTGAAATTAGAAAACCAATTTTGTTGGGAACAGAAGGTAGTGTATTATTTGGACAGAACCCAACAGTCCTCCACGGTTGCAAGAGGACGACGGAGCTAAACATTATAATCTTGAAAACTCGATACACTCTCTTTTTTGGAGGGGGTAAGTATTTGTGCATGCCTGTCTAGAAGTCATAGAATCAAAGAGTTGGAAGGGAGCTCGAGGGTCATCTAGCCCAACCCCCTGCACAATGCAGGAAATTCAAGAATACCTCCCCTCCACACACCCTTCCTGTCCTTCTTCCCAGAATACAGAGCATCACTGCCTTTTTTCATATAAAAGCTACCCTTATGCCACTGCTTTAACCACACCGAATGCATTATTAAATCAATCAGTTATCATCAGGGCTTTTTTTGTAGAAAAAGCCCAGCAGGAACTTATTTGCACATTAGGCCATACCCCCTGACACCAAGCCAGCCGGAAGGAAAATAGATGGAGGAAACGGAGATGTGGAAAGAAAGCAACTTTAACTTTAAATAAATTCTCCAAGCTGCCATCTGGCTTGGCATGGAGAAGTGATTTAAAGAGATATAGGAACATAAGAGAAGCCATGCTGGATCAGGCCAATGGCCCATCCAGTCCAACACTCTGTGTCACATAAGAACATAAGAGAAGTCCTGTTGGATCAGGCCAATGGCCCATCCAGTCCAACACTCTGTGTCACATAAGAACATAAGAGAAGCCCTGTTGGATCAGGCCAATGGCCCATCCAGTCCAACACTCTGTGTCACATAAGAATATAAGAGAAGCCATGCTGGATCAGGCCAGTGGCCCATCCAGTCCAACACTCTGTGTCACATAAGAACATAAGAGAAGCCCTGTTGGATCAGGCCAATGGCCCATCCAGTCCTACACTCTGTGTCACACAGTAGCAAAAAAAACCAGGTGCCATCAAGTGGTCCACCAGTCGGTCCAGGATACTAGAAGCCCTCCCACTGTTGCCCCCCCAAGCACCAAGAATACAGAGCATCACTGCCCCAGACAGAGAGTTCCAACAATACTCTGTGGCTAAGAGCCACTGATGGACCTCTGCTCTTAAGAACATAAGAGAAGCCATGTTGGATCAGGCCAGTGGCCCATCCAGTCCAACACTCTGTGTCACACAGTGCCCAAGGAAACCAGGTGCCATCAGGAGGTCCAGCAGGGCCAGGACACTAGCAGCCTTCCCACTGTTGCCCCCCCCCACCCCCGCAAGCACCAAGAATACAGAGCATCACTGCTCCAGAAAAAGTTCCAGCAATACGCTATGGCTAATAGCCACTGATGGACCTCCTGCTATGCCTTTCCCTGTCTCCTGGCCCTGGTATTCCTTGGAGGTTCTCCCTTCCAAGTACTTGTCAGGGTCAGCCTTGTGCGGCTTCAAAGATCTGACGAGATCAGGCTTTTCTTGGGCTACCCAAGTCAGGGTAACAATGAACACTTTCAAATCGAGTCTAGTAGCATCGAAGATACCAAGAAGGTTTGGGTGGGGATGAGCTTTCGAGAGTCAAAAGTTCCCTGCATCAGAGAGAATCACAGAACCATAGAGTTGGAAGGGACCTCCAGGGTCATCAAGTCCAACCCCCTGCACAATGTAGGAAACATTAATTCCTAGGGTTGCCATAAGTCAAAAGCGAATTGGTGACACTTAACGCACAGCGTACGCATACAACCTTGAGCGTGTATCATAATTTACATACGGCATTACAGCATGGGAGGGCTTTGTTTTACTTACGGAGTTTTCTTTCTTTCTTTTTTTTGATGCTGTGGCTAATAAGAGATACCCGGGAGGAAGAGAGAAACCTTAGCAGAGGAACTGCCACCTTGTGGTAAGGGGCGGGGCTTCTGCTGGGGGCAGGGCTTCTGATGAATGCTTCACCCCTACCTTATGAGAGGCAGTTTGGTGTCGTGGTGAAGTGTGCGGACTCTTATCTGGGAGAACCGGGTTTGAGTCCCCACTCCTCCACTTGCAGCTGCTGGAATGGCCTTGGGTCAGCCATAGCTCTGGCAGAGGTTGTCCTTGAAAGGGCAGCTGCTGGGAGAGCCCTCTCCAGCCCCACCCACCTCGCAGGGCGTCTGTTGTGGGGGAGGAAGGTAAAGAGATTGTGAGCCGCTCTGAGACCCTTCGGAGTGGAGGGCGGGATATAAATCCAATATCTTCATCTACCTCACAGGGTGTCTGTTGTGGGGGGGGGGAGGTAAAGGAGATTGTGAGCCGCTCTGAGACTCTTCGGAGTAGAGGGCGGGATATAAATCCAATATCTTCATCTACCTCACAGGGTGTCTGTTGTGGGGGGGGGAGGTAAAGGAGATTGTGAGCTGCTCTGAGACTCTTCGGAGTAGAGGGCGGGATATAAATCCAATATCTTCATCTACCTCACAGGGTGTCTGTTGTGGGGGAGGAAGGTAAAGGAGATTGTGAGCCGCTCTGAGACTCTTCAGAGTGGAGGGCGGGATATAAATCCAATATCTTCTTCTTCATCTTCTTATCATTAACAGCCCCTCACAGGTCTTGCAAACTGAGGGTCGTGGCTCCCTTGATAGAGTCAATCCATCTCAAATTGGGTCTTCTTTTCCTGCTGCCTTCAACTTTTCCTAGCGAAATTGTCTATTATTTCAGTGACCGAAGTATGATAGCCTCAGTTTAGTCATTTGAGCTTCTCAGGAGAACTCTAGAACCCACTGACTTGTGGGTTAATTGCCCAGATGTGGATAGCCCAGGCTAGCCTGATCCCATCAGATCTCAGAAGTTAAGCAGGGTCGGCCCTGACTAGTATTCAGAAGGGACTAGTATTTGGAAGGGACTAGTATTCGGAAGGGACTGGTATTCGGAAGTGTGACCTCCGAGGAATGCCAAGGTCGTGACACAGAGCTAGGGAATGGCAAACCACCTCTGAAACGTCTCTTGCCTTAATAACGTTCTAGCACCACCTAGTGGTGCGTAACGTTAAAAGAAGTAGAACTTCAGCTCCCAGACAATCTTAGGATCTCCTCGCTATACTACGCCCACCGTCATGTAATAATTAATTGATTTGTGGATTAATCACCACTTCAGATTGATTCCAGCACCCCATCAAACAAGAAACTCAGATGGTTAACTTTATTCCACCGCCCCATCAAACAAGAAACTCAGATGGTTAACTTCCACTGTACATTTATGGGTGAAATTAGGTTTCACATGTATAGAAGTATAAAGTGGTCAGTAAACTCAGATTAATTACTAAGAAGTACACTGGGGTTCAGAAGTAATCTCTTTGCGTCAGAGATCCATGTGCTTCAAGTTACACGCTGTTACAACGCAATCCTATGCAGGTTTACTCAAAAGTAAGATCCTGGAGTTCAAATCTCTCCCCATGTGGCCACGAAGCTTACTGAAGAAGAAGAAGATATTGGATTTATATCCTGCCCTCCACTCTGAATCTCAGAGTCTCAGAGCGGCTCACAATCTCCTTTACCTTCCTCCCCCACAACAGACACCTTGTGAGGTGGGTGGGGCTGAGAGAGCTCTCCCAGAAACTGCTCTTTCAAGGACAACTCTGCGAGAGCTATGACTGACCCAAGGCCATTCCAGCAGCTGCAAGTGGAGGAGTGGGGAATCAAACCTGGTTCTCCCAGATAAGAGTCCGCACACTTAACCACTACACCAAACTGGCTCTCATAAGGTAGGGGTGAAGAATTCATCAGAAGCCCTGCCCCCAGCAGCTGCTGTGAGAGCCCTCTCCAGCCCCACTCACCTCACAGGGTGTCTGTTGTGGGGGAGGAAGGTAAATGAGATTGTGAGCCACTCTGAGATTCTTCGGAGTGGAGGGCGGGATATAAATCCAATATCTTCATCTCCCTCACAGGGTGTCTGTTGTGGGAGAGGAAGGTAAAGGAGATTGTGAGCCGCTCTGAGACTCTTCGGAGTGGAGGGTGGGGTATAAATCCAATATCTTCATCTACCTCACAGGGTGTCTGTTGTGGGGGGGAGGGAAAGGAGGCTGTGAGCCCCTCTGAGACTCTTCGGAGTGGAGGGCGGGATATAAATCCAATATCTTCATCTACCTCACAGGGTGCCTGTTGTGGGGGGGGGGAGGTAAAGGAGATTGTGAGCCGCTCTGAGACTCTTCGGAGTGGAGGGCGGGATATAAATCCAATATCTTCATCTACCTCACAGGGTGCCTGTTGTGGTGGTGGGGGGAAGGTAAAGAGATTGTGAGCCACTCTGAGACTCTTCGGAGTGGAGGGCGGGATATAAATCCAGTATCATCTTCTTCTTCTTCAAAATCTTGGGGGCCCGCTCGCAAATTACCTTAGAGTCTGAAGGCACCTTCTTAAAAGCCCTTTTTTACTAAGCTGCAGGGGAGAGGCAGAGAAAGGCAAACTTGGCAAAGACGCCAGCAGCAGCTGCACCAGGCAACTTGGGCAAAGAGCGGCTCAGTTGCCGGCTGCACGTGCAGGCTGGGAGGGCTGCAAGTGTAGGGGGTGGAATGAGGAAGAAAGCTGGCCTGGGGTCCCTAATGGTGTTGGGGCCCATAGGCCAGTGCCTCCTTGGCCTAATTGTTAATCCAGCCCTGGGAGGTGGCTTAGCATCGCCTGCCTGGACTTCCCTGATGGTCTCTCATCCAAGTACCAACCAGGACCGACCCTGCTTAGCTTCTCGGATCCCAGAAGATCAAGCCAGCCCCGGCTGCCCAGGACAGGGCCACGAAAGCTCACGACAGCGATGAAATCTGTTCATCTTTAAAGCGACCCCCAGATCGTTTCCGCCGGAACAGATTTAACGCTGACCGTCTTAGAGAAAGCGGAACGTGCTGTCGTTTGTAATGGGCTCAAGACAGAGAGCGGCCCCGTGGCACAGAGGGGTAAAGCAGCAACACTGCAGTACTGTAGTCTGAACTCTCTGCTCATGACCTGAGTTCGATTCCAGCGGACGCTGGATTCAGGAAGCCGGCCCAAGGTTGTCTCAGCCTTCCATCCTTCCGAGCTCGGTCAAATGAGTACTCAGCTCGCTGGGGGGGAAGTGTAAAAGACGGGGGAAGACTGCCAAGAAAACATTGTGAAAGCAATGTCACCCCAAAGTCGGAAATGACTGGTGCTTGCATAGGGGACCTTTCCTTTCCCAAGACAGAGAGTGGTCTTTTTTGGCTTACAGAAAAACACCATCAAAGGTGCTCTAAAAGGGATAGTCAGGGGTAGAAGGCAGCAGCTCATGGGATTAAGGAGGTAAATCGTCACCGGACAAAGCACAGGGGATTTGGAGAAGGCGTATGCCACTAATTTAGCCTGATCTTGTCGGATATTGGAAGCTAAGCAGGGTCAGTCTTAGCTAGTATTCGGCTAGTATTCGGCTAGTATTTGGAAGGGACACCAGGGCTGTTCCACAGAAACAAACAACCTCTGAACGTCTCTTGCCTCCAAAACCCTAAGGAGTTCCCAGAAATGGGCTGCAGTTTTATAGCTTTTTCCACCACAAGCCACTGGCCTATGCCAATCTGTGCTGACAAGGGTATCAACCTCCTTGCCTGCGAAGGGAAAGTCTCTTGTGTTTAGCATCATAGAGTTGGAAGGGACACCCAGGGTCACCTAGTCCAACCCCCTGCACAATGCAGGAAACTCACAAACACCTCCCCTAGATTCACAGGATCCTCATTGCTGCCACATGGCCATCTAGCCTCTGTTTCAAAACCTCCAAGGAAGGAGAGCCCACCACCTCCCGAGGAAGCCTGTTCCACTGAGGAACCGCTTTAACGGTCAGGAAGTTCTTCCTAATGTTGGGCCAGGAACTCTTTTGATTTAATTTCAACCCATTGGTTCTGGTCCTACCGTCCGGGGCCACAGAAAACAATTCCACCCCATCCTCCATAGGACAGCCCTTCAGGGACTTGATGGTGATCCTATCACCTCTCAGCCGCCTCCTCTCCAGGCTAAACATGCCCACCTCTCAGCCACAATTTTAAATGCACAATTCAACTCAGTGGAAGTTTCGGTCTATGTACAGGCACTTCTGACTAGGCTGTGCCCGATGCTCAGCAACATGGGAAGTGGGGAAGAGAATGAAAGCACTCATCCGTGCCCTGAACTCTCTTCTCTACAGTCTGTGATCCACCCACCACTTAAGCACCACTGCTTTGCCCAAAGCGGTTTTCCCCACTGATGCCAGCCAGGCAAATGCAAGAAATAAGGCTTGTATCTGCCGACGACCACAATCTCACTAAGGGTGTCTTTAGTCTTTGGTCCGCCGGCAGAAGAACTTAAGGCGTTTCTCCTGCCTCCAGATCTCCTTTTCTGGACTTCTCTCCCCCGAAGTTTAAGCCAAGAGTTTCTTTAGGTCTGTCCGCCCCCTCCCCCTCCGCGCCTCCCTTTCAGAAGGGCTCGCCACCGCAACCTTCCGGAGCTCAGTCTCACGGCCCAGTGGGGCTTACTCCCGAGTAAACACGGAGAGGACCGGGCTGCTGCCAACTGCAACCGGGGCTCGCCCGGACTTCGCCTCGCCGGGCTAACCAACGCCGCGTCTCCGCGCCCACGCCCTCGGAGTTCAGGCGAGCGATTTCGGGGCACGTACAGAGTGCCAACTCTCCAACACGCCTCCCGCGGGCTTGCCAAACGACAGCGGGGTGGTGTCGCCTCTCCAGCGTCCGGCACCGTCGGAACCACAATCTGGGTTTCCCAAACCGACCCAGATCTCAGAAGGTCCCCCCTTATTGTTCCAAGTTTGAAGCCAGTCGTACTTACGATTCAGGGCAGCGACGGCTGGAGAGCCAGGTTAGCTGGGGAGCTGCGCCGACGGGGCGGCTGCTAGCTACCCGCCACCCTCCCGGGGCGCGCCAAGCCGGCGCGATCCGCCGCCCTCCGGCCGCCCCAGGCGCTGCATGGCCGGCGGTCTCAGCACACAGCCAGCGAGCGAGCGCGCCAGCCGCCGCCTTCGCTTGGAGACGCCAGACGGAGCGAGCGCTCAGCGCGCAGCCCAGCCAAGACGCTTTTGAGCGGCGGGCGGGGAAGGGCGGATCCGGGAGCGGAGCCCCCTAAGGAGGACCCAGAGCGCAGAATCCGAACTCTCCACCCCCTCCTCGCACGGTCACGCCTCCCCCCCCCCTCCGGCCTCCCCGGGGCTGGCTGCTCGGTTCCTGTTGCGCGGCTGCCGGTGGCGAGGTGTCTGGCGACCAGAGGGGAAAGGAAAGGCAAGGTCCCCCTGGGCGAGCACCAGTCGTTTCCGACTCTAGAGTGACGTCGCTTTCACAACGTTTTCACGGCAGACTTTTTTTTCCACCGGCTGGTTTGCCCTCGTCTTCCCCAGATGGTGAGGGGTCTGGGGACCAAGTCCTATGAGGAAAGGTTGAAGGAGCTGGGGATGCTTAGCCAGGAGAGGAGGCGACCGAGAGGGGATCGGCTCCGCATCTTCAAGTCCTGGAAGGGCTGTCATCTAGAGGATGGGGTGGAATTGTTTTCTGTGGCCCGGGAAGGTAGGACCAGAACCAATGGGTTGAAATTAAATCAAAAGAGTTCCTGGCTCAACATTAGGAAGAACTTCCTGACCGTTAAAGTGGTTCCTCAGTGGAACAGGCTTCCTCGGGAGGTGGTGGGCTCTCCTTCCTTGGAGGTTTTGAAACAGAGGCTGGATGGCCATCTGACAGCAATGAGGATCCTGTGAATCTAGGGGAGGTGTTTGTGAGTTTCCCGCATTGTGCAGGGGGTTGGACTAGGTGACCCTGGAGGTCCCTTCCAACTCTATGGGAGCGGCTCACAATCTCCTTTATCTTCCTCCCCCACAACAGACACCCTGTGAGGTGGGTGGGGCTGAGAGGGCTCTCACAGCAGCTGCCCTTTCAAGGACAACTCCTACGAGACCCATGGCTGACCCAAGGCCATTCCAGCAGGTGCAAGTGGAGGAGCGGGGAATCAAACCCGGTTCTCCCAGATAAGAGTGCGCACACTTAACCACTACACCAAACTGGTGTTAGAGAAAACTTTGTAGAGTAAGAGAAAACTTTGTAACTATACTGATATTTGCTGCAGAGACCTCCTTTATTTTATACCCTGTTGTATAACTGACGCGTTCAGAATTTATCCAGGTTGTCTAATTACTTGCATTTTGTACCTTGCATGGATGATCAACAGGAACACTTGGAGGAAGGTTATGACGCAGAGGAAACAGTGCTGGAGGAGTGTGTTTTTGAGTGCAAGTGTTGCCTCGATTTCATCTTGCAAGTCAAATTTCCACTGCAGGGTGAGAACCAGTCTACACTCGCACACCCACACACACAAAAAAAGGGACATCAGTTACTTTGCCTCAGCATCATGCACAGCACAATTTAGTGATAATACTGTAATTATATCGTATATGTTAGATCAGCGAGAAACTTTAAAAAAAAATATTGGATTTCCTATTCCCAAGTGTCGTTCCCTTGGAAAATAATATGCACACTGCATACTGTACCGTGATAATTTCGCAAAGAGGTAGCATGTACATCCTTGGTACTTCGAATCTTTCAGAACAGCGTGGGACATTTATCCACTGGGTTCATTAATGGTAAAAGAAAAGAAGATGATAATTGGGCACATTTGCGAAGAGGCTCATCTCCAGACTACAGAAGAAGAAGATATTGAATTTATATCCCACCCTCCACTCCGAGTCTCAGAATCTCAGAGCGGCTCACAATCTCCTTTACCTTCCTCCCCCACAACAGACACCCTGTGAGGTAGATGAAGGTATTGGATTTATATCCCGCGCTCCACTCCGAAGAGTCTCAGAGCGGCTCACAATCTCCTTTCCCTTCCTCCCCCACAACAGAGACCCTGTGAGGTAGAGGAAGATATTGGATTTATATCCCGCCCTCCACTCCGAAGAGTCTCAGAGTGGCTCACAATCTCCTTTCCCTTCCTCCCCCACAACAGACACCCTGTGAGGTGGGTGGGGCTGGAGAGGGCTCTCCCAGCAGCTGCCCTTTCAAGGACAACCTCTGCCAGAGCTACGGCTGACCCAAGGCCATGCTAGCAGGTGCAAGTGGAGGAGTGGGGGAATCAAACCCGGTTCTCCCAGATAAGAGTCCGCACACTTAACCACTACACCAAACTGGCGACCTTGAGTCAGTTACTCTCTTTTCTCTAATCCCTGCCTACTTTGCAGGACCGTTGTGAAGATAAACAGGAAAAGGGAGAAGGACGCACGTCACCCTGAGCTCCTCGGGGGGAAAGCAGTGGCATAAAATGCACCAGATTATTCCATCTTCTCTGAATCTGAAGACATTGGTACAGCTATAGTAAAGAAGATGAAGAAGATAGATATTGGATTTATATCCCGCCCTCCACTCCGAAGAGTCTCAGAGCGGCTCACAATCTCCTTTCCCTTCCTCCCCCACAACAGACACCCTGCGAGGTAGATGAAGATATTGGATTTATATCCCGCCCTCCACTCCGAAGAGTCTCAGAGCGGCTCACAATCTCCTTTACCTTCCTCCCCCACAACAGACACCCTGTGAGGTAGATGAAGATATTGGATTCATATCCCGCCCTCCACTCCGAAGAGTCTCAGAGCGGCTCACAATCTCCTTTCCCTTCCTCCCCCACAACAGACACCCTGTGAGGTGGGTGGGGCTGAGAGACATCTCAAAGAAGTTGTCCTTTCAAGGACAACCTCTGCCAGAGCTATGGCTGACCCAAGGCCATTCCAGCAGGTGGAAGTGGAGGAGTGGGGAATCAAACCCGGTTCTCCCAGATAAGAGTCCGCACACTTAACCACTACACCATACTGGCTCTCCAGCCAGGGAACAGGAGAGGGAACAAAACCCACAAGTTAGGAGCATCAGTATTACATTGTACCAGCAAATGTGCCATTAGAGAGTAATGTCAGAAACTGTCATCGAAAGAGCTATGAGAGAGCTAAGGTTACCCAAGGCTGTCATTCTGGAGCCAGAAGAGCATCTTTAGTTATTTCAAGTCCCTCCACGCACTTGGGTTAGTATTGAATCTACACAAAAATAAAAAGTGCAAATGGGGGGCAGGAATCCCAAACTTTACTCTTATGACATGCATTTCTGTCCAATACCCATGGCTGGAGGCTATTATAGAAAATGTGTCAGGGGTCCCCAACCACTGCGTCGTGGACCAGTACCGGTTCATGGCCTGTTAGCATCCGGGCTGCAGAGTGAGGCAGAAACCTTTGCCTACTCCTTATTTAAAGACCCCCCATGGGGGGCAGGGAAAGGGTGTGGGCATGGGGGCAGCCTGGGGCAGCCAAAACCCCAGCACCCCCACTGGTCCATGGGAAATTTGTCTTCCACAAAACCAGTCCCTGGTGCCAAAAAGGTTGGGGGCCACTGGTCTGTGTAATATAGTTAAAATAACACAGTAAACTCCGCATGAAAATATAGAAACATTGCTCACCATTTGGATTTCTTGGAGGAGGAGGAGAGGAGGAAGAGGAGGATATTGGATTTATACCCCACCCTTCACTCAGAATCTCAGAGCGGCTTACAATCTCCTTCCCTTCCCCACAACAGACACCTTGTGAGGTGGGTGGGGCTGAGAGAGTTCTCCCAGAAGCTGTGCTTTCAAGGACAACTCTGTAAGGGCTATGGCTAACCCAGGGCCATTCCAGCAGCTAGAAGTGGAGAAAGAAACCTGGTTCTCCCAGATAAGAGTCTCCACACTTAACCACTACCCCAAACTGATTAGATGGACCGCCGGTCTGATCCAACAGAACTCTTCTGTTATTCTTGTGAGATACACTTTTATGAGCTGGGCTGAACGACAGCTCCTGTTCCAAAATGGGGCCAGAGAAATCTTTCACTGAGTACGCATTTGAACCCGTGACTCCCAAGTCTCATTCACTAACCACTATACTGCACTGCTGCTCAGCATATCCCTTCAGTTCAAGAGGATGGCTGAAGGTTGCCCCACTTTTGGTGCTTGGCATTTTGGATTCTGCCTTTTCATATTCTAGCGTCAGCTGGCCTGCCGATGTTTCTATTGTAATTTGAACATTTTCGGGCTGCCATTTGTCTTGCGATTGTGGCAGCTGCCTATTCTTATGGTAACACGATGATTGTCGGCACCTGAAGAAAGCAAGATTTGAAACAGGTCTTTATCTGGAACCCCACTGGGATGGGTTTTCTATCTTTATATTCACACGCATTGTTACTATATAACTATGGCCGTGTTGTTTTAAAAAGAGCTTGTTATAATTCAGGAGCCTGATGTGCTTCCTAAACAGTTTAATTGTTTCCCCTCCCCTAGGGTTTTTTTTTTTAAACACATCAACCTGCCTGATACAGGAAGGAGAAGAAGACTGCAGTTTTATACCCCGCCCTTCTCTCTGAATCAGAGACTCAGAGCAGTTTTACAATCTTCTATATCTTCTCCCTCCACAACAGACACCCTGTGAGGTGGGTGGGGCTGAGAGGGCTCTCCCAGCAGCTGCCCTTTCAAGGACAACTCCTGCAATAGCTATGGCTAACCCAAGGCCATTCCAGCAGCTGCAAGTGGAGAGGAGAAGAAGACGACGACTGCAGCTTTATACCCCGCCCTTCTCTCTGAATTAGAGGCTCAGAGTGGCTTACAATCTCCTATAGCTTCTTCCCCCACAACAGACACCCTATGAGGTGGGTGGGGCTGGAGAGGGTTCTCCAAGCAACTGCCCTTTCAAGGACAGAGCGGCCTACAATCTCCTCTCCCTTCCTCCTTCACAACAGACACCCTATGAGGTGGGTGGGGCTGAGAGAGCTCTCCCAGAAGCTGCCCTTTCAAGGACAACCTCTGCCAGAGCTATGGCTGACCGAAGGCCATTCCAGCAGGTGCAAGTGGAGGAG
Organism: Heteronotia binoei; assembly: GCF_032191835.1. Taxonomy (NCBI): domain Eukaryota; kingdom Metazoa; phylum Chordata; class Lepidosauria; order Squamata; family Gekkonidae; genus Heteronotia; species Heteronotia binoei. The sequence goes on along the minus strand of NC_083231.1, from coordinate 111,704,747 downwards.
TTGGGAATCAAACCCGGTTCTCCCAGATAAGAGTCCGTGCACTTAACCACTGCACCAAACTGGAGGAGGAGGAGGAAAAGAAGAAGAGGAGGAGGAGGAGGAGAAGATTGGATTTATAAACATATAAACCTGCTTGATACAGAGTCCATTTTGATCGACGTTTTGGGCAAAATATGGACTTCTCCAGCCCTTATGTCCAAGATGCCAACAGCGAAACCAGGACCTTTGCGAATGCAGTCCCTTTCCTTCTATTGGCTGAGGTTCCTCCCCCTCCTATGCCCAGTTCCCTGGATCACACAGGAGAGATACAAAGAAAGCACCTTTAAGACTGAGCGCTAATATTTTAAGAATGTTTCATGGTTGGTTGGTTTGTTTTTTAAATCTATGTGTTTGCCTGTGTCCTTTATAAAGTTTATATTTCTACTACCTCATCATAAATAGGTACACACCTGTCCCGGCCTAACCTGACATGGCCTGGCCCAACAAGGTCTCATTTATGTCAGATTCGGCCCTCGTGAGTTTGATATCCCTGCTTTTAGATAGAACATAAGTTGAATTTACCAGCGATTAAGCCCCCCTGCTCTCAGGTTAACATTGTCAGTTCTTCAGTCCCCGACTGCAAGCTATTCTGCAAATGCAGTTCCTGTTGCTTGGGCCATTTCAACCCCTTGTTTTTTGACCTCTTCGTTAGTCATTTACCTGCTTTCATCCTTGTGACGCCAGCTCTTTGGGATCAATTTCCATTTACCTGACTTAATGTGACCGGATTGCGCTTTGTCTGAAAAGGTCGGCTCTCTCGCTCATTTGTAATGATTTCTGCTTTCCTGCAGCGCTGTCAAAGAACTGGGAGGGGACGGGAAAAGGAAGAGGAAGAAGAAGAAGAAGAAGACATTGGATTTATATTCTGCCCTCCACTCAAGAGTCTCAGAGCGGCTCACAATCTCCTTTATCTCCCTCCCCAACAACAGACACCCTGTGAGGTGCATGGGGCTGGAGAGGGCTCTCACGGCAGCTGCCCTTTCAAGGACAACTCCTGCGAGAGCTATGGCTGACCCAAGGCCATTCCAGCAGGTGCAGGTGGAGGAGTGGGGAATCAAACCCAGTTCTCCCAGGTAAGAGTCCTTTAAAAAGGAAGAAGAAGACTGCAGATTTATACCCCACCCTTCTCCCTGAATCAGAGACTTAGAGTGGCTTACAATCTCCTGTATCTTCTCCCCCCACAACAGACACCCTGTGAGGTGGGTGGGGCTGAGAGGGCTCTCACGGCAGCTGCCCTTTCAAGGACAACCTCTGCCAGAGCTATGGCTGGCTCAAGGCCATTCCAGCAGGTGCAAGTGGAGGAGTGGGGAATCAAACATGGATCTCCCAGATAAGAGTCCTTTAAAAAGGAAGAAGAAGAGGAAGACTGCAGATTTATACCCCACCCTTCTCCCTGAATCAGTGACTCAGAGTGGCTTACAATCTCCTGTATCTTCTCCCCCCACATCAGACACCCTGTGAGGTGGGTGGGGCTGAGAGGGCTCTCACGGCAGCTGCCCTTTCAAGGATAACTCCTGCGAGAGCCATGGCTGACCCAAGGCCATTGCAGCAGGTGCAAGTGGAGGAGTGGGGAATCAAACCCAGTTCTCCTAGATAAGAGTCCTTTAAAAAGGAAGAAGAAGAAGACTGCAGATTTATACCCCGCCCTTCTCTCTGAATCAGAGACTCAGAGCGGCTCACAATCTTTTATATCTTCTCCTCTATCTTCTCCCCCCACAACAGACACCCTGGGTGGGTGGGGCTGACAGAGCTCTCTCCAGAAGCTGTTCTTTCAAGGACAACCTCTGCCAGAGCTATGGCTGACCCAAGGCCATGCCAGCAGGTGCAAGTGGAAGAGTGGGGAATCAAACCTTGTTCTCCCATATAAGAGTCTGCACACTTAACCACTACACCAAACTGGCTCTCTCAGAAGGACTCAGAAAGCCACCTTTGCCCCTCAGCAGACTCAGCTGCGAATGAGAACTGAGGCTGTGTACGATTGGCATCGAAAAGAAGTGCCCTAATTCAGCACTGAGATGGTATGATTTCTGTCCCCCCCCCCCCCCAAAAAACCCCTGACTACTACTCACTGGATATAGGGCTTATTTGGTGTAGTGGTTTAGTGTGCGGACTCTTCTCTGGAAGAACAGGGTTTGATTCCCCACTCCTCCACTTCCAGCTGCTGGAATGGCCTTGGATTAGCCATAGCTATCACAGGAGTTGTCCTTGAAAGGGCAGCTTCTGGGAGAGTCCTCTCAGCCTCACCCATCTTTCACAGGGTGTCTGTTGTGGGGGGAGAAGATATAGGAGATTGTAAGATGCTCTGAGTCCCTGATTCAGAGGAAAGGGAAGGGCATAAATCTGCAGTCTTCTTTTATATTTATTTATCTACTTTGTTTCTACTTCACCTTTTCATTAATATTATTATTATTTGTTTATTTCTATTCTGCCCATTCCCCCGTCTGGGGGCTCAGAGCGGATCACAACAATTAGAGATAAAATTATAATAAGATCATAATAAAATCAGCTTCAATGTTCAGTAAAGTGCAACAAGTTAATCCAGCGGATAAAATAAAGCAAGATGGTATAGCACAAAAGTAGTGCCACAACACAGCACCGCAGTACGGTAGTCCCCAACAGTAATCCCCAACCAAGGCTTAAAGCAGCTTACAGTGCTCCCCTCTCTTCCATTTTATCCTCACAACAACCCTGTGTGGTGGGTTAGCCTGAGGGTGTGTGACTGGACGGAGGAGGAGGAGTTGGATTTATACCCCCCTCAGTATCTGAAGGAGCCTCAGAGCAGCTTACAATCTTCTTCCCCTCCCCCCCCCACAACAGTCACCCTGTGAGGTAGGTGGGGCTGAGAGTAGCCAACTGTCTCAAAAAGTCAAGGAAGCTACGTTCTGATACCCTAGCTATTTAAACTTTGACAGTGGCACCGTTAACTCCCGGAACATATAAAAACCATATACAGGGTTATCAGTACCAGAAAGCCAAAGCACTGAAGCCTCCTGGGAAACAGAACCAAAGATTCAACTAGAGAGCCTAATTTGCTATCGAAATCGAAGTAGCAGCTTTAGCAGCTAACTGAGGCTCAATCAAGGCCCCGATTCCTCAACACCTTATCTGGGAGATCCGGGTTTGATTACCAGCTCCAGAGCTGGATTAACAATTAGGCAAAGTAGGCATTGGCCTTTGGGCCCCCACACTTTTAGGGGCCCAGGGCTGCCTCCTCCCCCATTTCCCCCATCCTTGGAGCCTGCACACAGCCAGCAACTGAGCCGCTCTTTGCCTGAGTTGCCTGGTGTGGCTGCTGGCATCGTCTCCAAGTTTGTCTCTCTCCACTTCTCTCCCACAGCTTTGTTAAAGGGCCTTTTGAGAAGGTGCCTGGAGGCTGCAGCCAGTAGGGTTGCCAAGTCCCCTGTGGCTTCCAGTGAGAGAATTTTTCACCTATTGTACCATAGAGTTTTCCCTCCCAAATTGCTAGAGTGTCTGGGGAAACCGTAGAGTTTTCCCGGAAATGCCTAGAGCGGCCAGGGTGCGGCGGCACGATGGTGTCATTTCTGGGGGATGTCATTGTGCCAGCGATGTCAGGGAAGGTTCCAGGAAACTCCAGGGTGGTGGAAACCCCATCTAGCCCCGGGGGCTTGGCAGCCCTAGCAGGCAAGGCTGTGGGCGCTCCAACTCTGAGATAATTTGCTAGAGGGCCCCCAAGATTTTGAATGCCTAGGGGCCTGCACAGGATTTAATCCGGCACTGCCCCGCTCCTCCACTTGCAGCTGCTGGAATGGCCTTGGGTCAGCCATAGCTATCGCAGAGCTGTTCTTGAAAGGGCAGCTTTTGTCAGAGCTCTTTCAGCCCCACCCACCTCACAGGGTGTCTGTTGTGGGGGGGGGGGAAGGTAAAGGAGATTGTGAGCCTCTCTGAGACTCTGAGATTCAGACTGAAGGGCGGAGGATACCTCCAATATTGTCGTCGTCACCATCACCTGCAGGCTCAAAAAAAGGTCAGGGGGCCCCTGACTTAGTAAGTCTGCACATCAAGATATTATTTCATTACACCGTGAGAGAAAGTGGCTTGGAAGGCTCAAGCTCCTCTTAGAATGGATGTCCTTTAAAGGGGTTATCATGGCCTTTGCTACAGGGCACTTTGCCAGTTTGGTACAAAAGACGTTGGAAACGAGGAACGCAAGGGGTTGGTTTCATTCAGACTTCTGCCCAGAAAGCTCTTCGCAGGGATTGTTCCACGCAGATGGTGCTCTTCGGAGCCCAAAGAAGCAGTTGCACCTGGAAGCAGGGGAGAGAGCCGAGCTCATAAGCATCCTTCATTCCTAGAAAACAACAGGATCCAGCTGCTGGTGACGGGTGCCAGCTGGGCGGCTGACATGGGAACGGTGGGCGCTTTTGTTTCAAAGATTTCTGGAGCATTAGTCATCAGGCATACCAAAGGCCTACAGTGAATGACATCGAGGGGCTGGAAAGCTGCATTGAAAAGAATGTAAAAAACTCAAGGCCAAATTCGACCCGGCTTGTGAACTTGCTCCGTGGGTCTGAGACAAGCCAGTCGCTCTCTGTGTCAGCTGCAAATCTTACTTAGATTTTTTTTTTTGCATTGCCTTTCTGTTAAAAAGAGCAGTCAGAGAGGCTAACACTTTGCCATGTTTTGTTTTGCTTTTATCATCTGACTTTTTATTGGAGAACAGTTTAAATTATCACATCTAACCAAAAGAAACAGCCTACATTATATGCATATAACTTCAAATAATATTTCAAGTCAATTATTACAACTCCTCTAGAAGCAGCTAAATAACTTATCTCTCTTTACTTTTGATGAGGACTAAATGTTAACTGTTCTTCAAAATCAACATATATATGGGCCTATATTTAAACTATGTCTTTCTTTTTTCCCCTTTGTTTCTCAAACACGATCATTAATTATGCTTTAAAACAAACAGCAATAGTTGCTTGCCCCAGTTCTTAAATTCTTGGAATCTTCTGTCTTCTTGTTTTGAACTGATAATAGTTGATTAACAGATAAGATATACATTAGAAACTTAGAAAATTGAGTAGAAAGAATGTTTTTCTGCATTGCCTTTCTGTTAAAAAGGCAGTCAGTGAGGCTAATACTTTGCCACATTTTATTTCTTTTTTTTAACAATCTTGAGTGTTTCTTGGAGAACCGCATAAAACTGATTAAATTATCGTATATAACCAAAAGAAACAGGCTACGTTATCTGTTTATAACTCAAATGATATCTAAAGTTGATTATTACAACTCCTCTAGAAGTATCTAAATAGCTTATATCTCTTTAATTTTGAAGAGGACTAAATGTTAACGGTTCTGTTTTTCAAAATCAACATATATATGGGCCTATATTTAAAATATGTTCTCCCCCCCCCTTTGTTTCTCAAAAACGATCATTAATTATGCTAGAATTCTACTCCTGCCAATAAGTATACAACTTTCTATTTCGAATAAGACATCTTCAACATTGACAATACATCTAATTCTATTTCACCATGCTCTGCTTCTTCAGAGACGTGACGTTGATTGCTTTTGACTGAGTCAGCGGTGACTGAGTCTTCTTTTTTTTACAGCTCCAGTTTCTGCTTCCTCTAAAGAAGGCAAGCCCAGTGCAGTTAGTAAAGCTGATCCAGAAGCATGATCATATGCAGTATATTCGGGGTTTATTTTGTAGCAGGAACTCCTTTGTATATTAGGCCACACCCCTGATGTAGCCAGTCCTCCTGGAGCTTACAGCAGGCCCTGTAAGAAGAGCCCTGTGAGGAATTCTAGCAGAAGCTCCTTTGCATATTAGGCACACCCTCTGATGTAGCCAGTCCTCCTGGAGCTTACAGCAGGCCCTGTACAAAGAGCCCTGTAACGAATTCTAGCAGAAGCTCCTTTGCATATTAGGCCACACCTCCTGATGTAGCCAGTCCTCCTGGAGCTTACAGCAGGCCCTGTACGAAGAGCCCTGTAAGGAATTCTAGCAGGACCTCCTTTGCATATTAGTCCACACCCCCTGGTGTAGCCAGTCCTCCTGGAGCTTACAGTAGGCCCTGTAAGAAGAGCCCTGTAAGCTCTTGGAGGATTGGCTATATCAGAGGGGTGTGGTCCAATATGCAAAGGAGTTCCTGCTACAAAAAAAGCCTTGAGTATATTGAACTTGATGATAATCCACAAATATTTTGCCAGACTGCAAACAGTGGCAGGGTGGAATTCTAGCAGGAGCTCATTTGCATATTACACCACACACCGCAAATGTAGCCAATCCTCCAAGAGCTTACAAGGCTCCTTTTTTTGTAAGCTCTTGGAGGATTGGCTACATCAGGGGTGTGTGGCCAATCCTCCAAGAGCTTACAAGGCTCCTTTTTTTGTAAGCTCTTGGAGGATTGGCTACATCAGGGTGTGTGGCCTAATATGCAAAGGAGCTCCTGCTAGAATTCCACCCCTGACCAGCAGTAATTTATACCAGCAGCCTGCAATTTAGACATGGTTTTAAACACTTTGCCATGTTTTAAAAAAGAGAATATATCTCAGAAGCTAAGCTGAGTCAGCCCCAGTTAGTGCTTGCATGGGAAACCACCAAGGAAGATCAGGGTTGCTTCACAGAAGCAGGCAGTGGCAAAGCGCCTCTGAATGTCTCTTGCCTTGAAAGCCCTACAGGGTTGCTAGGAGTCAACTGCAACTTGAGGGCACTTTCCACCACCACTCCGTTGCCCTGATCTGGAGGACCCAGGCTAGCTGGAACTCATCAGATCTCAGAAGCTAAACGAATTCAACCCTGGTTAGTACTTGGATGGGAGACCACCAAGGAAGTCCAGGTTTGCTCTACAGAAGCAGGCAATGGCCAACCACCTTAGAATGTCTCTTGCTTTGAAAACACCTTCAGGGTCTCCATAAACCAGTTGTGACTTGATGGTACTTAATGACTGTCCTGACCCCGATGGCCCAGGCCAGCCTGATTTTGCCAGATGCTCAGGAAACTAAAGTACTGTCCACCGTGGTTAGTCTTTGGGTGGGAGGCCATAAAGGATGCCCAGAGTTGCAGTGTGGATGCGAACAATGGCAACGCACTTCTGCTCTTCTCTTGCCTTGAAAATCCCATAGACATGGAGTCCCCGTGTGTTGGCTGTGACCTGACAACACATTCCACCGTACAAAACATGTCCAACATGAGGCCCAGATTCCACATGACAATCAGAAGGCGGAGAACAGAAACCAAGGCTACATTCAAATGTCACATAAGAGAAGCCATGTTGGATCAGGCCAATGGCCCATCCAGTCCAACGCTCTGTGTCACACAGTGGCCAAAAAAACCAGGCGCCATCAAAAGGCCCATCAGTGGGGCCAGGACACTAGAAGCCCTCCCACTATGCGCCCTCCCAAGCACCAAGAAGACAGAGCATCACTGCCCCAGACAGAGAGTTCCAACAATACGCTGTGGCTAATAGCCACTGAGGGACCTCTGCTCCAGATGTTCACAAATCAACCACAGTTTCTTCTTGGTGAAGAACATAAGAGAAGCCCTGTTGGATCAGGCCAGTGACCCATCCAGACAACACTCTGTCACACAGTGGCCAAGAAAACATTAGGAGGTCCACCAGTGGGGCCAGGACACTAGAAGGCCTTCCACTACTGCCCCCCCCCCCAAGCACCAAGAAGAAAGAGCATCAAGTGCCCCAGACAGAGAGTTCCATCTATACCTTGTGACTAATAGTCATTGATGGACCTCTGAAAAGGATCCAAGAAGTCCCCCCAGACTCATGTGCTCCCTTTCCCCTCCCTTTGCTTCTTTAGGCAACACTGAGATTAAAGACTTCCTACTTGAGAACTATCTACCATTTGTTATGATGTCTGGACTAGGCAGTTTAAACAAATTGTAGTTTGCTCTTTACCAGCGAACCAGGATGGTATACCAAGATTGAGCTGTGGTTGAGAAGCAGTGATTACAATATATATATATTGTAACTGCGGCGAGAATTTTATTTGCCCAAAATTGGAAATCCAAAGCGCTCCCAAAGAGGGAAGAAATAATTCAAAAAATTACACAAGTGGCTGAAATGGATATATTAGCTAATGTGATAAAAGGAAATCTGAAGGAGGATGCAAAAAAAAAAGATGGGAAAAAGTATATACGTGGTTGGAAAGAAATTAAATTTATTGTGATAATATTAATATCAATTTATTATTATTTTATTACTATCATTACTAACTTAAACGGTTACATCATGTTTGGAAGAAAGGAAAGTTACCAATCATAGATCTGTGATTCTAATACCACAGTACTAACTCACACTGTATGAAAGAAATAGTTACAGGATGATGTTAATCCTATTTTGGTCTGTTATAATGCGATATCATGATGGTGATGTTATTTGCTTTTGACAATGTTTGGTACTTTTTTTTATTATTTATTTGTATGATTTGATTGACCCAATAAAAACGTGAAAAATAATAATAAAAAAAAGCAGTGATTAATGCACTGCCGCAGAGAGCGGAAGATGTATGGGCCCTTCTGTCTTTGGAAAAGGGGAGTGACAGTGTCTTATGAGTCCCTCCTTCTGCTGCAGATCACGCCCGATGCTTCAGAAGGCTCCCCAGCGTCCCGAGAACAAAATATCAGGGTGCTCAGATGGGTTGCAGTGGGACAGGGAATGAGACAATCCCTCTCTGGATCCACTCCATATTTGCTTACGATGACTGAATGTAGCTTCAATCAGAAGCTGTTCCTTCAGCACCAGGGACAGCTCCCTGGTTGAAAAGAGGTTTCTTTGATGTAGTCCAAAGCTCTATCTCGTGGGTGTCAAACTCATGAGGGCTGGATCTGACATAAATGAGATCTTGTCAGGCCAGGCCATGTCTGCTGTGGGGGAGGAAGATAAAGGACATTGTGAGCTGCTCTGAGACTCTGAAATTCAGAGAGAAGGGTGGGATATAAATCCACTATCACCTTCTTCTCCTCCTCCTCCCCTTACCCAATGCCTGCTACAGTATGTAGTACATCATGAGGAAAAAAGGCTGCTTGTGGCGGGGGGCGGGGGCGGTTGTGCTGCTATGAAAAGAGATTGGTTGTGCCTAGTGCAACTTCAATAGCAAAGAATTGAACCTGGGACCTTCTACTTACCAAGCAGATGATCTACCACTGAGCCACCGTCCCTCCCATAGACCTTTCAACAGTTATAAGCCATGACAGCGATGCTGAATTCTTGTTTCGGAGAGTAGCCTTGTTGATCTGCAGCAGAACAGCTAGATTCAAATTTGTAGCTAGCCCCAACCTGGTGGGATCAGCTCTCCAAGGAGATTAGGGCCCTACCAGATCTACTACCATTCTGGAGGGCTTGCAAAATGGAGCTGTTCCACCAAGCTTTTGGCTGAGGCAGGTGGACATCCTCATATCATCTAATCGGCCTCCCTGCATTGACTGCATTGACTACCATCCTGACAACCAAGGACCAGGCCAAAGCTGTTGATAATGCACATCCAAGACACCTATGATTCCTGTGCCTCAATCTGTGAATGATGTTTATACCACTGACGCCACCTTATTTCATTTCATTATTTCATTTTTATTTTATGGTTTTAACTGTTTTATTGTGTTGTAATCCACCCTATAAGAGCGCGGTGGCAGAGTCGTAAAGCTGCAGTAATGCAGTCGGAGCCCTCTGCTCACGACTTGAGTTCAATCCCAGCGGAAGCTGGTTTCAGGTAGCCAGCTCAAGGTTGACTCAGCCTTCCATCCTTCCGAGGTCGGTAAAATGAGTACCCAGCTTGCTGGGGGGAAAGCGTAGATGACTGGGGAAGGCAATGGCAAACCACCCCGTAAAAAAGTCTGCCATGAAAACGTTGTGAAAGCAACATCACCCCAGAGTCGGAAACGACTGGTGCTTGCATGGGGGACTGCCTTTACCTTTTTTTTTTTAAATCCACCCTGAGCCCATCTTGGGGAAAGGTGGACTATAAATTCACAAAAAAAAATTAAAAAATCGAGGGCCATCAAAGAGGACTGGAGGATTCCTCTCGCACAGTGCAGATGCTAATTGTCTGTCCCGAAGCATTTCTCCTCTGCTCTAATCAAGCTGATTACATTTTGCATTCCAACTTCTTTGCTGCACCCCTCCCACTTTCTGAGTGTGATGTAAAGACTCAGAGACAGTGCTGGATTGAACACTGGATTGGATATTGGATTTATATCCCGCCCTCCACTCCGAAGAGTCTCAGAGTGGCTCACAATCTCCTTTCCCTTCCTCCCCCGCAACAGACACCCTGTGAGGTAGATGAAGATATTAGATTTATATCCCGCCCTCCACTCCGAAGAGTCTCAGAGTGGCTCACAATCTCCCTTCCCTTCCTCCCCCGCAACAGACACCCTGTGAGGTAGATGAAGATATTGGATTTATATCCCGCCCTCCACTCCGAAGAGTCTCAGAGCGGCTCACAATCTCTTTTCCCTTCCTCCCCCACAACAGACACCCTGTGAGGTAGATGAAGATATTGGATTTATATCCCGCCCTCCACTCCGAAGAGTCTCAGAGCGGCTCACAATCTCTTTTCCCTTCCTCCCCCACAACAGACACCCTGTGAGGTAGATGAAGATATTGGATTTATATCCCACCCTCCACTCCGAAGAGTCTCAGAGCGGCTCACAATCTCCCTTCCCTTCCTCCCCCGCAACAGACACCCTGTGAGGTAGATGAAGATATTGGATTTATATCCCGCCCTCCACTCCGAAGAGTCTCAGAGCGGCTCACAATCTCCTTTCCCTTCCTCCCCCGCAACAGACACCCTGTGAGGTAGATGAAGATATTGGATTTATATCCCGCCCTCCACTCCGAAGAGTCTCAGAGCGGCTCACAATCTCCTTTACCTCCCTCCCCCACAACAGACACCTTGTGAGGTGGATGAAGATATTGGATTTATATCCCGCCCTCCACTCCGAAGAGTCTCAGAGCGGCTCACAATCTCCCTTCCCTTCCTCCCCCGCAACAGACACCCTGTGAGGTAGATGAAGATATTGGATTTATATCCCGCCCTCCACTCCGAAGAGTCTCAGAGCGGCTCACAATCTCCTTTCCCTTCCTCCCCCGCAACAGACACCCTGTGAGGTAGATGAAGATATTGGATTTATATCCCGCCCTCCACTCCGAAGAGTCTCAGAGCTGCTCACAATCTCCTTTACCTTCCTCCCCCACAACAGGACACCCTGTGAGGTAGATTATAGCAGTGCCCACCTCACGGCTTCACTGGATCTCTTTCTCTTAGTCTCTTCAGGGTATTTTACTTTATTATCTGATGAAAATATAATTCACTTCATAGCGGACCACAGCAGCTTTATTTGTTTTTCCCAAAAATACAGGCTCTCGAGAACTTTAACTCAAACCACAGATTTATTATAACACAAAGTCTTTAACTTGGGGATATGGGAGATATTTACACAGGCTAACACGTTGTTCAGTTGTTTCAGGCTTTACACAAACTTTTTCTTGCTTTAAGTCTCTCAGCTTCAGTTCACAGTTTCCCTATATCTTGCTCTCTCCACCTCTAGCAAAGGCTGGCCTCTTTGATATGATGTGCCCAGGTCTCACTAGTCGACTGGAGCCACCGCTACCAGCCCTTCAGACTTCTTAGACCCACATCTGCTCCCTCAACCACCTTTCTAGTTCTTCAGAGATGTATGTAGGTGTCTGTGACTGTCCAGGTCTTGACTAACTCACACTTGTTCCTCACACACACAGCCCTCTTGGCTGGTTTTGTCGAGCTTGTAGTCTCTGGAAGACTTTCCCGCCACTGTCACAAGCTCCTTCACAGAATCAGCTGCCCTCTCAGTCTCTGTCAGGCCCCAACACTGACAGACTTCTGACAGGCACCAACTCTGTCAGACACCAACTGACTGAATGACTGCCTCAGCAGTTCCTGTCACTCATCCACTTTCCCTCCCTGAGAGCTTCGAGCACTTTGCCCCCAACCTCAGGTCCCCTGACGCAGGCCCTGTGCGTCTTCAGTTTCTGCTTAACCCCTAGCTTTTCATCACATAGATGAAGATATTGGATTTATATCCTGCCCTCCACTCCAAAGAGTCTCAGAGCGGCTCACAATCTCCTTTCCCTTCCTCCCCCACAATAGACACCCTGTGAGGTAGATGAAGATATTGGATTTATATCCCGCCCTCCACTCCGAAGAGTCTCAGAGTGGCTCACCATCTCCTTTACCTTCCTCCCCCACAACAGACACCCTGTGAGGTGGGTGGGGCTGGAGAGGGCTCTCACAGCAGCTGCCCTTTCAAGGACTACCTCTGCCAGAGCTATGTCTGACCCAAGGCCATGCCAGCAGCTGCAAGCAGAGGAGTGGGGAATCAAACCCGCTTCTCCCAGATAAGAGTCTACACACTTAACTACTACACCAAACGAAAAGAGCAGCTCAGTTGCTGGCTGTGCATGCTGGGAGGGCTGCAAGCAGGGGTAAATGGAGGGGGAGCTGAGCCAGGGCTCCTAAAGGCGTGGAGGCCCACAGGCCAGTGCCTCCTTGGCCTAATTGTTAATCCGGCGCTGCTCAGAGAGTTCCATTCTGACTGGTATCTGATGGAACATAGAAACATAGAGCTGGCAGGGACCTCCAGGATCATCTAATCCTACCCCCTGCACAGTGTTACCTCTTCCCCCCCACACACACACACACCCAGGTGAACTTTTCTCTATATTTAGAAAAAGACAAAAAAAAAAACCCTCCAAAATCCTTGAGTCAGTCTGGCCTGGATAAAATACTTCCTGACCGCAAAGTGGCGAACAGCATTTTCCGGGGCATGTACGAAAAAGCCACGAGAACTGATTGATTGATTGATATTTATTTTTTTTAATTTGTATTCTGTCCTTTCCCACAAGCGGGCTTAATCCTTCCTGCCCTCCTTTTCTCCCCTCCTTCTCATGATCTGTCTAAATTCTCAAAAAGGATATTAAAGCATTGGAGAAAGTCCAGAAAAGGGCAACTAGAATGATTAAAGGGCTGGAACACTTTCCCTATGAAGAAAGGTTGAAACGCTGGGGGCTCTTCAGCTTGGAGAAACGTCGACTGTGTGGTGACATGATAGAGGTTTACAAGATAATGCATGGGATGGAGAAAGTAGAGAAAGAAGTCCTTTTCTCCCTTTCTCCCAATACAAGAACTCGTGGGCATTCGATGAAATTGCTGAGCAGACAGGTTAAAACGAATAAAAGGAAGTACTTCTTCACCCAAAGGGTGATTAACATGTGGAATTCACTGCCACAGGAGGTGGTGGCGGCCACAAGCATGGCCACCTTCAAGAAGGGGTTAGATAAAAATATGGAGCAGAGGTCCATCAGTGGCTATTAGCCACAGTGTGTGTGTGTGTGTGTGTGTGTGTGTGTGTGTGTGTATATATATATATATATATATATATATATATATATATATATATATATATATATATATATATATATATATATATATATATATATATATATTTTTGCCACTGTGTGACACAGAGTGTTGGACTGGATGGGCCACTGGCCTGATCTAACATGGCTTCTCTTATGTTCTTATGTTAAATTCACAGGATCCGCAAGCTGCCCTGAGTCCGCTTTGGTGGGGTAGGGTGGGATATAAATCGAATGAAATAAATAAATGATGACCTTCTAGCCTCTGTTCAAAAATCTCCAAAGAAGGAGAGCCCACCCAAGAAGCCACTGAGGAACCGCTCTCACTGCCAGGAAGTTCTTCCTAATGTTGAGCCAGAAACTCTTCTGATTTCACTTTCAGTCCATTGAGGATGAAGGGAGTTTTGACTCTCCAAAGCTTAGACCCTGAAAATCTTGTTGGTTTCTAAGGTGCTAAAAAAATGATAGTCCCCTGTGCAAGCACCAGTCGTTTTCGACTCTGGGGTGATGTTGCTTTCACAACGTTTTCACGGCAGACTTTTTATGGGGTGGTTTGCCATTGCCTTCCCCAGTAATCTACACATTCCTCTAGCAAGCTGGGTCCTCATTTTAACACTCAGATGGAAGGCTGAGTCGACCTGAAGCCAGCTACCTGAACTCAGCTTCTGCTGGGTTCGAACTCAGGTCGTGAGCAGAGGGCAGTACTGCAGCTTTACCACTCTGTGCCACGGGGGTCTTAAGGTGCTACAGGACTCAGATCGATCATTTTATTATTTTATTCGATTTATATCCCGCCCTCCCCGCCGAAGCAGGCTCGGGGCACCTTATTACTGATTAATTGATTGCTACTGTGGCCTTTCCAAATAGTTTTTGCTGAGTGTGGTGTACAACCTGGTCAAACCTTTTCTCAAACAAAGACTCCTGGACGTTGAAAGACAGCACAAATTGAATCCAGTAAAAGGTTACTTGCCAAGAATAGATGATCTAAATAAAGTAACATTGATGCCATACTTGCAAAACTTAGATAAAGGTGAGCACAGAAGAGCCTTTACCCTCCTCAGAATGGATATGTTACCGTCAGCAGACATGGAGAGCAAATACATAAGGCAGCCACAGAGGTGGGATTCTAGCAGGAGCTCCTTTGCATATTAGCCGACACACCACTGATGTAGCCAATCCTCCAAGAGCTTACAAAAATGAGACTTGTAAGCTCTTGGAGGATTGGCTACATCAGGGGTGTGTGGCCTAATATGCAAAGGAACTCCTGCTAGAATTCCACCCCCGAGCAGCCATATGTGGAAAGATTGTGTTATCTGTGGGGATGGGAAACTGGAATCCATGTTTTGTTTGTGTATAGGCTTTACCAAAATGTTAGAGCTGTCTAGATAACTGTGATCTGTAATTACTTTCTGGGGAGAAATATCAAATTTATTTAGATAAGTTTCTAGCTGACAGGGACCAAAAAAAAAAAAAATACCTTAAATGCGCCAAAATTTGCTATGCAAGTTATAAGATCCTGGAAGCAAATCATTGGGGGAAGTACTGGTTTATTAAGAGAAGAAGCAGAGATTGGATTTATACCCTGCCCTTCACTACCCAAAGAAGTCTCAGAGGGGCATACAAATCACCTTTTCCCTTCCCACAACAGACACCCTGTGAGGTAGGTGGGGCTGAGAGAGCTCAGACAGAAGCTGCTTTTTCAAGGACAACTCTGCAAGAGCTATTCCAGTAGGTGCAAGTTGGAGGAGTGGGGAATCAAACCCGGTTCTTCCAGATAAGAGTCCGTGCACTTAACCACTACACCAAACTGGCTCTTGACTTAAGACTTAAAAAGCTGGAACATGACGTATATAACAGAGGTTGATCTCATACGTAGATGTGCTATTACGAATGTAGGTTTTTATCTAGAATGTATATTCTATCTGATTGGTCTTTGACCATATTAAACTATACTACTACTGATGATTGATTGATTGATTGATTGATTGGACTTTTATCCCACCCTCCCTTGCACTGCAGGACTCAGGGCAGGTGACAACAAAAAATAAGACAATCAATTAAAACATCATTGAATATTAAAACTGTAGGAACGATTACAGTACACCAGATGGTAATCTGGCACAGTTGGGGAGTGCTGATAAATGTTTCCAAGTTATCAATTTTTCAGGTTTTGAAGTTGCTTGGCTATGGATTTCGGTGACTGGAGATTTACCACTGGAGAGAACCATTGTCTGCAAACCCTCTTTGGGCTTTCCGGAAACAGCTGTCGACAAAAGGATACACATCTGATCCAACTGGGTCTGTCTTGTTTTACTCGTCGTTCTGATTAATTACCCGCAGAGTTATTTTGTAATTCTAATCTATTTATTTATTTATTCCGTAACTTATACCCCGCCCTTCCCACAGAGTGGCTCAGGGCGGCTCACAGCAAATGATAAAACAATAAAACAGGAGCAAAGTTATTACAATTAAAAAATAAGCATTTAAAGACCTAAAAACCTTAAAATCTCAACATTAAAACTATACTGTATAAATCACAAAAGTCTAGTAAGTTACATTTATCCAGTCAGGCGTAGGCTAACCGGAAGAGGGTTGTCTTACAGGCCCTGCGGAACTGAGTAAGATCCCGCAGGGCCCTCACCTCTTCCGGCAGCTGGTTCCACCATGCTGGGGCCATTGTGGAGAAGGCCCTGTCTCTGGTTGTCTTGAGACGAACTTCCTTAGACCTGGGGATGGTGAGAAGATTTTGAGTCCCAGACCTCAGTACTCTCTGGAGAACGTATGGGGAGAGACGGTCCCTCAGGTAGGGATGGGACCTACCAATGGGGAGTCATAATTTTCCACGTGATCAATAGAAATCCCTGGGCTATGATATACGTATGCCTGATAGTTGTCTGCAGAATACAGATTTCTTTCATTTACGGACATTTCTGCAGGCGGTAAGGCTCGCCAACGACAGATCTGGAATGCAAGGAAAGTTGCATTTTGCGGTCGGTGCGTTACGGAACACTGCTCAAAGAGCTCACATTGTTTCATGCAAGGCATTCGGTATTGGTAGATAAGAGCAAGAGTACAGTAGCACCTTAAAAACTAGCAAAGAGCCAGTTTGGTGTATTGGTGAAGTGTGCGGACTCTTATCTGGGAGAACCGAGTTTGATTCTCCACTCCTCCTCTTGCACCTGCTAGCATAGCCTTGGGCCAGCCGTAGCTCTGGCAGAGGCTGTCCTTGAAAGGGCAGCTGCTGTGAGAGCCCTCTCCAGCCCCACCCACCTCACAGGGTGTCTGTTGTGGGGGAGGAAGGGGAAGGAGATTGTGAGCAGCTCTGAGACTCTTTGGAGTGGAGGGCGGGATATAAATCCAATATCTTCATCTCCCTCACAGGGTGTCTGTTGTGGGGGAGGAAGGTAAAGGAGATTGTGAGCCGCTCTGAGACTCTTCGGAGTGGAGGGCGGGATATAAATCCAATATCTTCATCTATCTCACAGGGTGTCTGTTGTGGGGGAGGAAGGTAAAGGAGATTGTGAGCCGCTCTGAGACCCTTCGGAGTGGAGGGTGGGATATGAATCCAATATCTTCATCTACCTCACAGGGTGTCTGTTGTGGAGGGGGGGGGGGGAAGGTAAAGGAGATTGTGAGTCGCTCTGAGACTCTTCGGAGTGGAGGGCGGGATATAAATCCAATATCTTCATCTATCTCACAGGGTGTCTGTTGTGGGGGAGGAAGGTAAAGGAGATTGTGAGCCGCTCTGAGACCCTTCGGAGTGGAGGGTGGGATATGAATCCAATATCTTCATCTCCCTCACAGGGTGTCTGTTGTGGGGGAGGAAGGTAAAGGAGATTGTGAGCCGCTCTGAGACTCTTCGGAGTGGAGGGCGGGATATAAATCCAATATCCTCATCTCCCTCACAGGGTGTCTGTTGTGGGGGAGGAAGGTAAAGAAGATTGTGAGCCGCTCTGAGACTCTTCGGAGTGGAGGGCGGGATATAAATCCAATATCTTCATCTATCTCACAGGGTGTCTGTTGTGGGGGAGGAAGGTAAAGGAGATTGTGAGCCGCTCTGAGACCCTTCGGAGTGGAGGGTGGGATATGAATCCAATATCTTCATCTACCTCACAGGGTGTCTGTTGTGGAGGGGGGGGGAAGGTAAAGGAGATTGTGAGCCGCTCTGAGACTCTTCGGAGTGGAGGGCGGGATATAAATCCAATATCTTCATCTATCTCACAGGGTGTCTGTTGTGGGGGAGGAAGGTAAAGGAGATTGTGAGCCGCTCTGAGACCCTTCGGAGTGGAGGGTGGGATATGAATCCAATATCTTCATCTCCCTCACAGGGTGTCTGTTGTGGGGGAGGAAGGTAAAGGAGATTGTGAGCCGCTCTGAGACTCTTTGGAGTGGAGGGCGGGATATAAATCCAATATCTTCATCTCCCTCACAGGGTGTCTGTTGTGGGGGAGAAAGGTAAAGGAGATTGTGAGCCGCTCTGAGACTCTTCGGAGTGGAGGGCGGGATATAAATCCAATATCTTCATCTACCTCACAGGGTGTCTGTTGTGGGGGAGGAAGGTGAAGGAGATTGTGAGCCGCTCTGAGACCCTTCGGAGTGGAGGGTGGGATATGAATCCAATATCTTCATCTACCTCACAGGGTGTCTGTTGTGGAGGGGGGGGGGAAGGTAAAGGAGATTGTGAGTCGCTCTGAGACTCTTCGGAGTGGAGGGCGGGATATAAATCCAATATCTTCATCTACCTCACAGGGTGTCTGTTGTGGGGGGGGGGGGTAAAGGAGATTGTGAGCAGTTCTGAGACTCTTCGGAGTGGAGGGCGGGATATAAATCCAATATCTTCATCTACCTCACAGGGTGTCTGTTGTGGGGGAGGAAGGTAAAGGAGATTGTGAGCCGTTCTGAGACTCTTCGGAGTGGAGGGCGAGATATAAATCCAATATCTTCATCTACCTCACAGGGTGTCTGTTGCGGGGGAGGAAGGGAAAGGAGATTGTGAGCCGCTCTGAGACTCTTCGGAGTGGAGGGCGGGATATAAATCCAATATCTTCATCTACCTCACAGGGTGTCTGTTGTGGGGGAGGGAAGGGAAAGGAGATTGTGAGCCGCTCTGAGACTCTTCGGAGTGGAGGGCGGGATATAAATCCAATATCTTCATCTACCTCACAGGGTGTCTGTTGCGGGGGAGGAAGGGAAAGGAGATTGTGAGCCGCTCTGAGACTCTTCGGAGTGGAGGGCGGGATATAAATCCAATATCTTCATCTACCTCACAGGGTGTCTGTTGTGGGGGAGGGAAGGGAAAGGAGATTGTGAGCTGCTCTGAGACTCTTCGGAGTGGAGGGCGGGATATAAATCCAATATTTTCATCTACCTCACAGGGTGTCTGTTGTGGGGGAGGGAAGGGAAAGGAGATTGTGAGCCGCTCTGAGACTCTTCGGAGTGGAGGGTGGGATATGAATCCAATATCTTCATCTCCCTCACAGGGTGTCTGTTGTGGGGGAGGAAGGTAAAGGAGATTGTGAGCCGCTCTGAGACTCTTTGGAGTGGAGGGCGGGATATAAATCCAATATCTTCATCTCCCTCACAGGGTGTCTGTTGTGGGGGAGGAAGGTAAAGGAGATTGTGAGCCGCTCTGAGACTCTTCGGAGTGGAGGGCGGGATATAAATCCAATATCTTCATCTACCTCACAGGGTGTCTGTTGTGGGGGAGGAAGGTGAAGGAGATTGTGAGCCGCTCTGAGACCCTTCGGAGTGGAGGGTGGGATATGAATCCAATATCTTCATCTACCTCACAGGGTGTCTGTTGTGGAGGGGGGGGGAAGGTAAAGGAGATTGTGAGTCGCTCTGAGACTCTTCGGAGTGGAGGGCAGGATATAAATCCAATATCATCTTCTTCAAAATATGTGGCAGGGTATGAGCTGTCATGAGTCACACTGCTCACTTCTTTAGAACTATTAATACTATTCAGAGTATTAATGAATGACAACAAAAGTCTGACTGTCTGGTTTTTAGAATAAGCATTGTAATAATCTCTCCCAGGATGTAACCTAATGTCTGATGTGCCTACTGTTTTTTTTTTGTTTGTTTGTTTTTTAATGAGCTGATTTAATGAGCTTCCTTCCAATGAGCTGATTGTAGAGATGCCGGCCTCCAGGGATCCCCTGGAACTGTGGCTGATCTCCAGAGATCAGGTCCCCTGATGCAAACCTGATGTTTTTGAAGGCGAACTCTACAGCATTGCACTCCTCTGAGGACATAGAATTATAGAATCACAGAGTTGGAAGGGACCATACAAGCCGTCTAGTCCAACCCCTTGCTCGATGCAGGATCAGCCTACAGCATCCCTATAGAACCTACAGCACGCCTGTAGCATTTTTGTTCTCCCCAGGCTCCATCCCCAAATCTCCAGGAGTTTCCCAACCTGTATCTGACAATTCTATCCTGTCAAGCCCAAGGTGGCGTACCCTTGTTCTTCTTTCTTCTATGTCATCCACATTCATCACTCATTGAGGTAGGTCAGGTTGGAGGTCATCCAGTGAGTTTCATTGAAGAGCCAGGATTCCAAACCCAGATGTCTCCAGTCCTTGTCCAATTTTCAATTCACCCAGGCTAGTGGGATCTTATCAGATCTCATGCAGGTAAGCAGAGGCTGACCTGGTTAGCATCAAGGAAGTCCAGGCAGGCAAAGACAAATCACCCCTGTTCTTCTCTTGCTTTGAAAACCCTTCAGGGTTACCATATGTCAGCTGTGACTGGATGGCCCCGTGACCAGCATACCACAATGGCTTTTCTCTCTGAGCCAACATGGTATCAGATCAGGATCTGGGAGACTCCAGTTCATATCACCTCCCTGCCATGGAAGGTTGCTAGGTGACCTTGGACCAAGTCCCACACTCTCCTTGGGCCAGTCACACATAAAAAGGAGAAGAGCCATTTCGGGTCTCCACTGTGGAAAAAGACAGGGTACGGATGAAATTTTGAAAAGGAAATAAAAACTGAAGGAAGTTAGGCAGCGATGGAACCTCTGTGCCACCACCCCAGGCAGAGCAGAGATGAGTCACACTACCCAAGACACCCTTCTTCACCAAAAGGTCACATGGTATCTGGAGAGGCTTCCTGACCCCTTTTGGAAAGCAATCAGGTCAGCTTTGTTTGTAACTAAGAAGTCTGCTCTTGGCAACTACAGATCACCATTAACTTCCTTCCTTCCAGTTTGATGCAGTTGTTAAGTGCGCCGACTCTTACCTGGGAGAACCGGGTTTGATTCGCCACTCTTCCACGTTTACCTGCTGGAGTGACCTTGGGTCAGTCATAATTCCCAGCGAGTTTTTCTCTCAAGAGCAGTTCTCTGAGAACTCTCTCAGCTCCGCCTACCTCACAGGGTGTTTGCTGTGGGGAGGGGAAGGAAAAGGAGATTGTAAGCTGCTCTGAAACGCCTTCAGATACTGAAGGGTGGGGCATAAATCCAATTTCGTCTTCTTCTTTTTCTCCTCCTTAGGAATTGGGACTGAAGACCAGTCTCATCAACAACTGGATTTGCATCCATTAGCACATATCGTTGTTGTTGCTGCCAAGTCACAGCTGACTTAAGGCGACTCCATAGGGTTTTCATGGCAAGAGATGTTCAGAGGTGGAGATGTTCACAGATGATGGAGGTCACCCAGTGAGTTTCATTGCCTGCCTCCACGTCACAGCCCTGGTATTCCTTGATGGTACACCCATCCAAACACTAGCCGGAGCCGACTCTGCTTAGCTTCTGAGATCTGACAAGACTCAGGTCAGGGCCAGTAGCGTCTTTGAGACCAGCAAGATTTGTAATCAAAAGTATGAAGGGAGCTTTGACCCTCAAAAGCTCATACCTCCCCCCCCCCCAAAAAAAAATATATTATTGATCTCTAAGGTACTGCTGGACACAAATCTAGCTAACGCGGCTACCTTCTGAAATTGTCCTATCAACTAAGTGTGATGGGCTGGTTGCATTGCTCTGATCCAGACCACGGACAGTTCCAAGGACAGCATTATTGTGTGCTTCCCCTTCCCTGCATACAGAACGCCTGCTAATACACTCCTCGATGCGTTGTCTGCTCCAATGTCACATTGCCGGGCCGCATTCCGCTTGTGATAACCCACAGTTGAGCAGTTCTACAGCTCGTCGCGCGCTTTCAATGGGTCCCCAAGAACATGACCCAAATTAAGCAGAAAGTTGCTGAACAAGACTCTTGTTTTTGCTTTGTTTTGCAGGGCAAAGAGCTGGTTTCAAGCTCGGTTCCTTTTGTGCTCAAAGAGGAGCGCGTGGGACTAAGGGGAAGGGAAATATCACTCCCTGAACCTTGGTTGATAAGCGAGGCATTTGATGCTGTCTCCCACACAACCCAGAGATCCGTCTTATTGATGCGGCGTCACCTTGGCAGTGAAGCCGAGGGGACTAGATTTGCAGTAGCAGCCGTGCCACAAAGGTGGCAGCTCTGTCAAAAATTACCCTCAAGCTAAGCTGCTTGTGAATGCTACCAAAGCTCTTAGAATTCCAGAAAGATGCTTACCCAGGTTCTGTCTGGGATGCTGCAGTTATGAACTGCCCCCGTTCTGGAGAGCCAGTTTGGTGTAGTAGTTAAGTGCGTGGACTCTTATCTGGGAGAACTGAGTTTGATTCCTCACTCCTCCACTTGCAGCTGCTGAGATGGCCTTGGGTCAGCTATAGCTCTGGCAGAGGTTGTCCTTGAAAGGGCAGCTGCTGTGAGAGCCCTCTCCAGCCCCACCCACCTCACAGGGTGTCTGTTGTGGGGGAGGAAGGGAAAGGAGATTGTGAGCCGCTCTGAGACTCTTCAGAGTGGAGGGCGGGATATAAATCCAATATCTTCATCTACCTCTCAGGGTGTCTGTTGTGGGGAGGGGAAGGTAAAGGAGATTGTGGGCCGCTCTGAGACTCTTCGGAGTGGAGGGCGGGATATAAATCCAATATCTTCATCTACCTCTCAGGGTGTCTGTTGTGGGGGAGAAAGGTAAAGGAGATTATGAGCCGCTCTGAGACTCTTCAGAGTGGAGGGCGGGATATAAATCCAATATCTTCATCTACCTCTCAGGGTGTCTGTTGTGGGGAGGGGAAGGTAAAGGAGATTGTGAGCCGCTCTGAGACTCTTCGGAGTGGAGGGCGGGATATAAATCCAATATCTTCATCTACCTCACAGGGTGTCTGTTGTGGGGGAGGAAGGGAAAGGAGATTGTGAGCCGCTCTGAGACTCTTCGGAGTGGAGGGCGGGATATAAATCCAATATCTTCATCTACCTCACAGGGTGTCTATTGTGGGGGAGGAAGGTAAAGGAGATGGTGAGCCACTCTGAGACTCTTCGGAGTGGAGGGCGGGATATAAATCCAATATCTTCATCTACCTCACAGGATGTCTGTTGTGGGGGAGGAAGGTAAAGGAGATTGTGAGCCGCTCTGAGACTCTTCGGAGTGGAGGGCGGGATATAAATCCAATATCTTCATCTACCTCACAGGGTTTCTGTTGTGGGGGAGGGAAGGGAAAGGAGATTGTGAGCCGCTCTGAGACTCTTCGGAGTGGAGGGCGGGATATAAATCCAATATCTTCATCTACCTCACAGGGTGTCTGTTGTGGGGAGGGGAAGGTAAAGGAGATTGTGGGCCGCTCTGAGACTCTTCGGAGTGGAGGGCGGGATATAAATCCAATATCTTCATCTACCTCACAGGGTGTCTGTTGTGGGGGGGGGGTAAAGGAGATTGTGAGCAGTTCTGAGACTCTTCGGAGTGGAGGGCGGGATATAAATCCAATATCTTCATCTACCTCACAGGGTGTCTGTTGTGGGGGAGGAAGGTAAAGGAGATTGTGAGCCGTTCTGAGACTCTTCGGAGTGGAGGGCGAGATATAAATCCAATATCTTCATCTACCTCACAGGGTGTCTGTTGCGGGGGAGGAAGGGAAAGGAGATTGTGAGCCGCTCTGAGACTCTTCGGAGTGGAGGGCGGGATATAAATCCAATATCTTCATCTACCTCACAGGGTGTCTGTTGTGGGGGAGGGAAGGGAAAGGAGATTGTGAGCCGCTCTGAGACTCTTCGGAGTGGAGGGCGGGATATAAATCCAATATCTTCATCTACCTCACAGGGTGTCTGTTGCGGGGGAGGAAGGGAAAGGAGATTGTGAGCCGCTCTGAGACTCTTCGGAGTGGAGGGCGGGATATAAATCCAATATCTTCATCTACCTCACAGGGTGTCTGTTGTGGGGGAGGGAAGGGAAAGGAGATTGTGAGCCGCTCTGAGACTCTTCGGAGTGGAGGGCGGGATATAAATCCAATATTTTCATCTACCTCACAGGGTGTCTGTTGTGGGGGAGGGAAGGGAAAGGAGATTGTGAGCCGCTCTGAGACTCTTCGGAGTGGAGGGCGGGATATAAATCCAATATCTTCATCTACCTCACAGGGTGTCTGTTGCGGGGGAGGAAGGGAAAGGAGCTTGTGAGCCGCTCTGAGACTCTTCGGAGTGGAGGGCGGGATATAAATCCAATATTTTCATCTACCTCACAGGGTGTCTGTTGTGGGGGAGGAACGTAAAGGAGCTGGTGAGCCGCTCTGAGACTCTTCAGAGTGGTGGGTGGGATATAAATCCAATATCTTCTTCTTCTACAGGGGAAGCGTTCAGCAAGGCCCAGAGTGGATTGATTTTGAGCCAAAAGACACAAAGCATTGGAAATCCAGACCTGAATTTCAGAAGCTTAGTAAGGCTGGCCCTTTAGTTAGTATTTGGATGGCAGACTAAAGATGGAGTTCAGGGTCTCTACACAGGGTCAGGCAATGGCAAGTCACCTCTGTTTGTCTTCACAAACAGCCTTGGATGGCCCAGGCTAGCCTGTTCCTGAAAGACCACCTAGCCCAGGGGTGACCAAACTGTGGCTCGGGAGCCACATGTGGCTCTTTCACACGTGTTGTGTGGCTCTTGAAGCCTCCCCCCCGCCCAATCAGTCAGCTTCTCCAACTCAAGCTAGTCAGCAGCTTGGAGAATGCATTTCAAGTTGCAGTTGCTTTATTGCCATCTCTCTCTCTCCCTTCCCAGCTTGCTGGGGGAAAGTGGAGATGACTGGGAAAGGCAATGGCAAACCACCCCGTAAAAAATCTGTCATGAAAACGTTGTGAAAGCAAGGTCACCCCAGAGTCGGAAAGGACTGGTGCTTGCACAGGGGGCCTTTCCTTTCCTCCCTTCCTTCCTCCCTTACCTGCCTTCTTTCTTTCCTTACAGCTCTCAAACATCTGGCATTCATGTCTTGCGGCTCTCAAACATCTGACATTCATGTCTTGGGGCTCTCAAACATCTGACATTCATGTCTTGTGGCTCTCAAACATCTGATGTTTATTCTATGTGGCTCTTACGTTAAACAAGTTTGGCCACCCCCAACCGAGAGCATTGTGATCAGTTTGGGGCACCACAATTTAAGGATATAGACAAGATGGAACCTGTCCAGAGCAGGGCAACAAAGACGGTGAGGGATCTGAAGATCAAGTGCTATGAGGAAAGGTTGAAGGAGCTGGGCATTTTTTGCCTGGAGAGGTGATATGATCACCGTCTTCAAGTATTAATAGAGGATTGTGAAGAACTGTTTTCTGTTGCCCCAAAGGTCAGACCAGAACCAATGAATTGAAATTAAATCAGAAGAGTTTTTGGCTCAACATTAGGAAGAACTTCCTGACCGTTAGAGCGGTTCCTCGGTGGAACAGGCTTCCTCAGGAGGTGGCGGGCTCTCCTTCCATGGAGGTTTTTAAACAGAGGCTAGATGGCCATCTGACAGCAATGAGGATCCTGTGAATTAGGCAGATCATGGGAAGGGGGCATGTGGGGGGAGGTATTTGTGAAGTTCCTGCATTGTGAAGGGGGCTGGACTAGATGACCCTGGAGGTTCCTTTCAACTCTCTGATTCTGATTCACAGGGTCAGGGGTCATTTTGTAGAAAAATAAGTGGTGGAGCTCATTAGCATAGCTCAGGGGTGGCCAATGGTAGCTCTCCAGATGTTCTTTGCCTACAACTCCCATAAGCCCCAGCCAGCATGGCCAATGGCTGGGGCTGATGGGAGTTGTAGGCAAAAAACATCTGGAGAGCTACCGTTGGCCACCCCCTGGCATAGCTCATTAGCATATGCTGCCCCCTCTCAGCCAAAGGCAACTTGATGCAAGAAGGGAGAGCCCTGGGAGAGTGAGGCCTGCTTGGGCTGGCTAGAGATCCAGGAAGCTCAAGCAGGCCTCACTCGTGAGGGGGTCTCCTGGGCCACACCCCCAGTCAAAGGCCAGCAAGCCACCCGCCACCCAAAATCACATAAGAAGTGGAGAAAGGGTGGAGTGGGCTTCTCCAGGGGTTAATGAGGGCTGCTGGGGGTGTGGCAAAGCCCCTGGTGGCTGGCTGGCTGGCTGGCTGGCCCGCTCTCCTAATCCAGGGATTGTTATGCAGCTGCACCTCCTATTCAATGGACAAGGTAGGTGGGGAGGAAGAGGGGGAACCCTCAGAAAGGTTTAGGAGCTGTGCTCCTGTGAGCTCCTGCTGAATCTGAGGCCTGCACAGGGTTATTGGGAAGATAAAATTGGGAAGAAGGAAAAACAGATGATGATCTGACCTCCTCGGAGGAAAGATGGAGATGAAAACATGATAGATAGAAAATCGTGGGAAGAGAACGAGGTAACGACTGTTTCCTATGAATCTTCTTAAGTACGCTTCAGATCTGGGCAGCTCTCTTCATGATATATGGACAGCACAGATCCTGCTTGTCTCTGTTTATTTCCCAAAACACAACTGTAGGTTTGGGCAAACATCCTTCATCTCTGCCTCCCAATTTAGAATGATGGCTGTGGTCCGGCAGAGCGCAAAAAAGCCACAGCAAGCCGACTTCTTTAAAAAGAAGCAATGAATCCATCCTTTTGTTTATTTAGTTATTTTTCGTCTTTCTATCCGCCCTCCCCGCCGAGGCAGGCTCAGGGCGGCTAACAACATTTCAGCATCGACAAGAAGATAATAAAACGGTTGCCATAACCTGTTGTCAATTAAATGATTAAAACCAGTCTAAAACAATTTAAGATTATTAATACAATTTTAAAGCGACAGCTTTGGTGCTAAAATGTATACAATACATTCAATGGTATTGGGCATCGATGCACTTTGGCTGAAGGCCATTCGAAATAATGTTGTTTTGCAGGACTTGCGGAACTGAGGGAGAGCCAGTTTGGCGTAGTTTGGCGTAGTGGTTAAGTGTGCGGACTCTTATCTGGGAGAACCGGGTTTGATTCCCCACTCCTCCACTTGCACCTGCTGGGATGGCCTTGGGTCAGCCATAGCTCTGGCAGGAGTTGTCCTTGAAAGGGCAGCTGCTGGGAGAGCCCTCTCCAGCCCCACCCACCTCACAGGGTGTCTGTTGTGGGGCGGGGGTAGGTAAAGGAGATTGTGAGCCGCTCTGAGACTCTTCGGAGTGGAGGGTGGGATAGAAATCCAATATCTTCCTCTACCTCACAGGGTGTCTGTTGTGCGGGAGTAAGGTAAAGGAGATTGTGAGCCGCTCTGAGACTCTTCGGAGTGGAGGGCGGGATATAAATCCAGTATTTTCATCTACCTCACAGGGTGTCTGTTGTGGGGGAGGAAGGTAAAGGAGATTGTGAGCCGCTCTGAGACTCTTCGGAGTGGAAGGCGGGATATAAATCCAATATCTTCATCTACCTCACAGGGTGTCTGTTGTGGGGGAGGAAGGTAAAGGAGACTGTGAGCCGCTCTGAGACTCTTCAGAGTGGAAGGCGGGATATAAATCCAATATCTTCCTCTACCTCACAGGGTGTCTGTTGTGGGGGAGGAAGGTAAAGGAGATTGTGAGCCGCTCTGAGACTCTTTGGAGTGGAGGGCGGGATATAAATCCAATATCATCATCATCATCAACTGAGCAAGGTCCCGCAAGACTCTGACATCTTCTGGGAGTTGGTTCCACCAGTGGGGGGCCGCAATTGAGAAGGCTCTTTCTCTGGTAGCCTTCAATTTAGCCTCCCTCAGCCCGGGGACTGACAATAGATTTTGTGATCCGGATCTAAGTACTCTATGGGGAATATGTGGGGAGAGACGGTCCCTAAGGTAGGCAGGTCCTCAGCCATTTGCATGGGGAAAACATAATCTATAACAGGGATGTCGAACTCATTTGTTATGAAGGTCGGATCTGACATAAATGAGACCTTGTCGGGCCGAGCCATGTCGGACTGGGCCTATTTAAGATTAGGTGGCAGAGATATAAACTTTATAAAGGACACAGACAAACACAAATATATATATATTTAAGAAACTTAAAAACATTCTTAAAACGTTAGCACTCGTTGTTCTTAAAGGTGTTTTCTTTGTATTTCTCCCATGTGATCCAGGGAATTGGGCAAAGGAAGCTCTGGCTCTTTCCTTTTTTCCCCAGGGGACAGAGGAGGGAGGAGCCTCAGCCAATAGAAGTAAGAGAGGCTTGGCTCAGTAGCTCTGCTGGGCAATTGAGAGAGCCTGGAAAAACAAGCTCTGCTTTCCCCCCCTTCCTCCCCAAGGGAGGAGCCTCAGCCAGTGGAGAAAATAGAGGTTTTGTTCTGAAGCTCCTATGCGATTGAGCAAGCCTTGCAAAGCAAGCTATTATGCAGAAAGAAGCAAGAGATAGTGAAAAGGAAGCAGATGACAGCCATTTGCTTGGGGGCCTGATAGGAGCCCTCCAGGGGCCTGATTCGGACCCCGAGTAAAAAGTTTGACACCCCTGATCTATAATGTTATCTGAAAACTGAAATATCAATGCACATGTGGTGAAAAAACAAAGTTTCTATAATAGGCATTTGGGCAAGCCTATATCCAGCATTTAATAACTGGCATCAACTACTTAGTCAAAATGCATTAGTTTATTTCATTTATACCCCGCCTTTCTTTCCAAAGCAGCTGACATTTTATTCCTCCCCTCCATTTTATCCTCATGACAAACCTGAGGTAGCAGCAGAGGTTTTTTGTTTGTAGCAGGAACTCTTTTGCATATCAGGCCACACCCCTTTGATGTAGCCAATCCTCCTGGAGCTCGCAGTAGGCCCTGTACTAAGAGCCCTGTGAGCTCTTGGAGGATGGGCTATGTCTAGGTTTGCCAAGTCTAACTCAGATAATATCTGGGGACTTTGGGGGTGGGGCCAGGAGACTTTGGGGGTGGAGCCAGGAGACTTTCCCTAAAATAAATAAATAAAAACTCAGCAGTGCAGTTCCCCTGAATACAGTCTTCATTTCCTCACCCAAGCAGCTGCAAATCATCTCTCTCTCTCTCTCTCTCTCTCTCTCTCTCTCTCTCTCTCTCTCTCTCTCACACACACACACACACACACAAGCAAAAATAAAACAGTTTGCAATCCCACACTCCTGTGGTCTCACCGGGGCAATTTACTCACGAGCTGCTGAACTTCCAATAACACAGGGAAACCAAAGGTCCAAATTTACCCTTTACTATGCAAACAACCTCTGAAAAGCTTGTACAACAAACGGAGGGTCTGGCCTGCTTTCACAGGTACTGGGAGCAGCCAGGTTGTTCTGCCTGCTCGCCCCACCCCCATTCAGCCTTAAAGACACAGACACACCATCCAAAAAGGAAGCCTTTGCAAGCTTTTTCTCCTAGCGTATATATATATTTGGCCGCTGTGTGACACAGAATGTTGGACTGGATGGGCCATTGGCCTGATCTAACATGGCTTCTCTTATGTTCTTAAGGGGAAAGGCATGGGATAGCTGTGAGGGCAGAGCTTCCCCCCACTGGCCAGCTGACTGGGGGTGAGAAGGAGCCTGGGAAAGTGGAAGAACCCCCGCTGGGACCGGGATTGGCAAGCCTAGCTATGTCAGGGGGGTGTAGCCTAATATGCAAAGGAGTTCCTGCTGCAAAAACAGCCCTGGGTAGCAGAAGGGAAAAAAAACCCCTAAAGTCCAGTAGCACTTTAGAGACTAACAACATTTTTGGCAGGCAGGGACAGCCCCAGATTGTCTGGCCTCCTAGGCAAGGCTAACTTTGGTGCTCCCTCCCACACTGAATGTCGCTAAGCAGGGCTTTTTTTGTAGCAGGACCTCATTTGCATATTAGGCCACACACCCCTGATGCAGCCAATCCTCCTGGAGCTTACAGCAGGCCCTGTACGAAGAGCCCTGTAAGGAATTCTAGCAGGACCTCCTTTGCATATCAGGCCACGCACCCCTGATGTAGCCAATCCTCCTGGAGCTTACAGCAGGCCCTGTAAGAAGAGCCCTGTAAGGAATTCTAGCAGGACCTCCTTTGCATATTAGGCCACACACCCCTGATGTAGCCAATCCTCCTGGAGCTTACAGCAGGCCCTGTAAGAAGAGCCCTGTAAGGAATTCTAGCAGGACCTCCTTTGCATATTAGGCCACACACCCCTGATGTAGCCAATCCTCCTTGGAGCTTTCAGCAGGCCCTGTACGAAGAGCCCCGTAAGGAATTCTAGCAGGACCTCCTTTGCATATTAGGCCACAGCCCCTGATGGAGCCAATCCTCCTGGAGCTTACAGCAGGCCCTGTAAGAAGAGCCCTGTAAGGAATTCTAGCAGGACCTCCTTTGCCTATTAGGCCACACCTCCCGATATAGCCAATTCTCCGAAAGCTTACAAAAAAAAAGAGCCTTGTAAGATCTTGGATTGGCTAAATCAGGGGGTGTGGCCTAACATGCAAAGGAGCTCCTGCTAGAATTCCACCCCAGCGGCTACTCATCTTGCCCCGTGAAGTGGATTCGGCTGAGAGAGTGTGACATGCCCAAGGGTCCCCCGACAAGCTTCTGCGGCCAAGTCAGGATTCAAATCTGGCTCTCCCAGATCTTAATCCAGCATTCGAAGCGCTCCAGCCCTCTGGCTGTAAGATTAGAAAGGCAGCATCCCTAAAGGAAGAGGCAGAGCTGGTATTTGTAGGAGCAAGTTGGACTAAGGTGTGATTCACGCATGCAGGTAGGTACGAGGTGGGAGAAAGGACTGAAGGTGCATTCCAGCTTTGGACGTCTCTTTGTGTATCTTCATGTGGTGTATTGATGGCGTTTCTGACAGTGCATGCAAGGCACTGAACAATGCAAGATGAATAGAATCATAAATAGGGTTGGGAGGGACTCCCAGGGTCATCTAGTCCAGGGATGTCAAACTCCTTTGTTATGAGGGCCAAACCTGACATAAATGAGACCTTGTCGGGCCGGGCCATGCTGAGCCACACGTGTGCGCACCGATTAGACATGCTGTCTTACCTCTCTCTCTGGTGCAGCCATAAAAGACTCCATGTGAGCAGAAAGCTTTACTGAGGGACATCATCATCTGTCCAAAGGCACACAGAGAAATCCAAGTAGGAAGTCTCAATTCAAAAGGACAAACGGCATTTTTGCTGAGCCACACATGTGCGCACCAATTAGATAGCAGAGATATAAATTTTATAATAGACACAGACAAACACAATTAAAGATTAAAAAAATATATATATTAGCACTCCGTCTTAAAGGTGCTTTCTTTGTATTTCTCTCATGGGATCCAGGGAACTGGGCAAAGGAAGCTCTGGTTCTTTTCTTCTTTCCCCAGGGGATCAGGAGGGGGAGGAGCCTCAGCCAATAGAAGAAAAAGAGGCTTGGCTCAGTAGCTCTGCTGTGCGATTGAGAGAGCCTGGCAAGGCAAGCTATCCCTCCTCTCTTTCCTCCCCAAGTGAGGAGCCTCAGCCAATGGAGAAAATAGAGATTTTACTCAGTAGCTCCTGTGCGACTGAGCAAACCTGGCAAAGCAAGCTGTGATACAGAAGGAAGCAAGAGAGAGGAAGAAGGACGCTGACAACAGCCAATTGCTCGGGGCCCGGTAGGAGCCCTCCAGGGGCCTGATTCAGCCCCCGGGCTGCATGTTTGACACCCCTAATCTAGTCCAACCCTCTACACAATGCAAAAACTTTACAAATACTTCCCCCTAAATTCACAGGATCAGCATTGCTGTCAGATGGCCATCTAGCCTCTGTTTAAAAACCTCCAAGGAAGGAGAGCCCACCACCTCCCGAGGAAGCCTGTTCCACAGAGGAACCGCTCTAACAGTCAGGAAGTTCTTCCTAATGTTGAGCCGGAAACTCTTCTGATTTAATTTTAACCCGTTGGTTCTGGTCCGACCTTCTAGGGCGACAGGAAACAGAAATGGCCACAATATAATCACAGACTCTCCGTCATTGGCCTATTCAGATCCTGTCATCCTCATAAGTATGAACCATTGGTTTGATCCAGCAGGGCTCTTCTTATGTTCTTATCAGGAGAAGACCTTGGCCAGTTTGGTATAGTGATTAACAGGGTGGACTCTAATCTGGGAGAACCAGGTTTGATTCCTCACTTCTCCACATGCACCTGCAGAGCGACCTTCTTGAAATAGCTGCTTTCTCAAGAGGAGTTCTCAAAAGAGCTCTCTCAGTCACACCTACCTCACAGGGTGTCTGTTGTGGGGAGGGGACGGGAAAGGAGATTGTATGCCACTCTGAGACTCTCAGTGAAGGATGGACTATAAACCTGATGTCCTCCTCCCCCTCCCCCTCCTTCTTCTTTGCCCTGTTGTTGGCCCTTCAGAGGAACTGGTTGGCCACTGTGTGAGACAGGATGCTGGACAAGATGGACCACTGGTTTGATCCAGCAGGGCTCTTCTAATGTTCTTATGTCTCTTCTCCCTGACGATATGTGTGCCAGCACTACCTCTAATTTAAAGGCATATCAAAAAGGGGGGGGGGGGAATGCAGTTTGTCCTTTTGAATTGAGACTTTCTACTTGGATGTCTCTGTGTGCCTTTGGACAGCCTTCGATGATGTCCCTCAGTAAAGCTTTCTGATCACATGGAGTTTTTATGGCTGGTTCAGAGAGAGAGGTAAGATAGCAAGTCCCCCTCCATCAGCCTGTTTGGGATCAATAGCCCTTCGGCTTCTCGAAAGCATCTCCTCCAGCAGCCATTCATGCTATCATTATGGAACACTTTAATTAATCATACCATATCTGTCTCTGCTTGTTTCCCTCTTCCCTTCCTGTCTCCATCTCCTTCTGTGTTGTTACTATTATATTCCAGGATAGAGAACTGTCACAGAAGTATGATCCTCAGCTGAACTTACTTTAATTTACTTACTTACTCTTGGTCTGTCCATTTACCAAAGTCCCAGCTTGACTGGCTAGCTGTTGGTGACATCATGAGGTCACTTCTGGGAACACCCGGAAGTGACATTGTGCCTCTCTAGGAATCAACATCAACTCTATAGTAAAACTGTAAAAGTTTTGGTGATTGCTAGGAAAGTTTTAGGAATTAAAGTCGCAAAGAAATGAATATACACCTCAAACTTTGAAAAATATGCAGCCGCTCCTGTATTTCATTTTAAACAAGGGAGCACGGAAATGGGTCCTCATTAGAGAACCTGTCTGGAAAAACAAATAAGGCTTGCCGAAATTATCCCGAGGCGAGAATGAGCTCTTAATTCCTCGCTTGGCTTTCATACTGTAGTTGGACTTACAAGATTTGGCTCCGTTATTAAATTTGTCATCTATCCTGTTCGGTGCGATTTACCCTTCAAAATGAGATTAGAAAAGCCATTCATAGGAGGCTGTTCTTAAGGCACCGAGGAAAGATGCTGAGTTCATTGCACTAAAAACAACACACTGCAGTCTAGATATCTTGAGGAATTAAGAGCGGCCCTTCAAGCGTTGAGCTAGGAAAAGGTCTGGGTTCAAATCCGACAAAGGGGGGACTCAACCCAAATCTAAACAGGGTTGAGCTGCCCATAAGACAATTCATAAAAATGTGTAAACTTTAATATAAAACATTCAGAAAAATGAATTGTAAAACATATTGTCTGAATATCAAACTGCGTGAAATTCGCGAACCATATTGTCTGAATATCAGAT
Organism: Heteronotia binoei; assembly: GCF_032191835.1. NCBI lineage: Eukaryota > Metazoa > Chordata > Lepidosauria > Squamata > Gekkonidae > Heteronotia > Heteronotia binoei. The sequence goes on along the minus strand of NC_083231.1, from coordinate 111,671,432 downwards.
TGCGGAAAATTTGCGAACCATATACAATTTCACATATACATTTGATGGACTTCCTATCACCACAATAACCATACGCATTTCGGCCCCAAAGGGCCTTCCTCAGCGGTCAATATATAAAATGTACCAAGACCCACATCCAGGAATAAAAATGATAGAAAGTGAAACCCAGCAGGCCCTGAAGCACTCTGGGAAATCGAGAGGAATGATTCAAGTGTCCGGTTGTGAGGGTCTCCCAGAATCCTGCTTCATCTTCTTATGCCAACATCCAAGGATGGCTTCTCTGCCATCTCCGGGGGGGCTGTTTTAGAAACATGGCATGCCTGCATGCCAAAGAGCAGCTCCATATATGTAGCAGGGTTGCCAATCTCCAGGGGGCACCTGGAGATCCCCTGCTATTACAATTGATCCCCAAACGATCAGACCGATTTCCCTGGAGAAAATGGCTGCTTGGGAGGATGGACTCGATGACACGATACCCTGCTGAGATCTTTCCCCACCACAAACGCCACTGTCTCCAGGCTCCACCCCCAACATCTCCAGGAATTTCCCAACCCAGAGCTGGCCATTATTCGGTTTTGATTCGGTGAAGAAGATATTGGATTTATATCCCGCCCTCCACTCCAAAGAGGCTCAGAGAGGCTCACAATCTCCTTTACCTTCCTCCCCCACAACAGACACCCTGTGAGGTGGGTGGGGCTGAGAGGGCTCTCACAGCAGCTGCCCTTTCAAGGACAACCTCTGCCAGAGCTTTGGTTGACCCAAGGCCATTCCAGCGGGTGCAAGTGGAGGTGTGGGGGAATCAAACCCGGTTCTCCCAGATAAGAGTCCACACACTTAACCACTACACCAAACTGGCTCTCCACACCAAACTGGCTCTCCTTTATTTGTGAAAATAAAGGTCTGTAAAAGAAAATATGCCAAACATTAATGTCGACTTTGAAAACAGGGCCATGGCAGGTTGGTGGCAAAGGGCCGTAGGAAGTCTCGATGCAGGACGAGATGCGCTACAAGGGCTGGAGCGGCTTCTCTTCAGAGGCCCAGCTTGGCCCTCCTCCAGTGCCTCCTTTTGAAGTTGTACCTGTTCTTATTGGCAGTTTTCATACAGATCTATTGCGGGATGGGACAGTTCTGTTTCTGCTTCTTCCTGGGCTTCTAGCTCCCTATTTCCACTTTTTAACCGATCCTCACCAAAGGAGAGCACTTATGCTGGCTAGATTTAATGCACTACCATCGGCCATCCTTTTCGGAAGATTCCACAGAATCCCCCATAATCTTAGACGATGCCCTTGTAGCCAAGGAGCCATCGAAATGGTCCCTCATGTTCTTCTGGACTGCTCTTTCTATAGCAGTCCTCGAGCAAGATATCTAGATGCACTGCTCTCCGACTATCATGGCCTTTCTGACAGTACCAAGGTCCGCTTTTTACTCCACGGGAAACACAATTTTGTCACTATTCACGTTGCTTGCTTTTTACAGGTTGCGATCCAAATCAGAGAGGCTTTTATTCATGCATAGCCCACAGCTATTTTATGTTATTTAACTTTTGCTGGTTTTTAAGATTTTATTATATTCTATAGTCTTACTGTTGGTTTTAAACTATACTGTATTATCACATTAATGCCAATAAAGGTCTAATGAATGAATGAATGAATGCTTCTTACCAAGAAAGCATTTGATCTTGAACGTCTTGTGGGAGGACATGGCGAAGACCGCACAACTGGTCACCACAACGTCGCAGTGGAAGAGAGAAAGGAGAGGCAGAGCACTAAGTGATGGGGAACAACCAACCCAGAGCTGCCAACCCTACATAATAGGGCTGCCAAGCCCCCGGTCCAGGCGGGGGTTCCCTCACCCGGGAGGTTCTCAATCTATCGGCCCACATTGGGCTGGCGGGGAGAACCTCCCCCTACGTCACCTGCATGATGACATCACTCGGGATTGATGTCATTGTGCTGGCGACATCACACAGCAGCCGCTCTAGGTGTTTCTGGGAAAACGATGGTTTTCCCAGACGCTCTAGCCATTTGGGAGGGAAAACTCTATGGTACAATGGAGAACGCAGGGGACTTGGCAACCCTACTGCATAATAAGGTTGTCAACCTCCACATGGGCTCTGGATATCTCCCGAAATTACAGCCAGTCTCCAGATGACAGAGCTCCATTTCTGTCTGCCTTTAGACAGCTTTAGACGATGCCCCTCAGTACAGCTTTCTGATCACATGGAGTTTTTTATGGCTGCACCAGACGGAGGGGAAAGTTGGTGAGACCCCTCCATCAGCCTGCTGGTTTGGAGGGTGCATTCTGTGGCATCATACACAGAATAAGGTGTCCCTTATTCTGAGGTCCCTCCCCTGCCTAAACTCCACCCTCTCTAGGTCCTACCCCCCAATCTCCAGGGATTTCCCAGCCCCAGAGTTGGAGCTCTATTTTTGCATGACAAATGCATTTGTTGCATATATGCTGATGTTATTACCGGGGCGCTTTTTTTGTAGCAGGAACTCATTTGCATATTAGACCACACACACACCCTGATGCAGCCAATCCTCCGAGAGCTTGCAGGGCTCTTAGTACAGAGCCTACTGTAAGCTCTTGGAGGATTGGCTACATTGGGGTGGGGGCGGGGGTGTAGCCTAATATACAAAGGAGTTTCTGCTACAAAAAAAGAAGCCCTGGTTATTAAGGATGGCATACAGGTATGGTCACACATCTGGGTGCCTCAATTTGGCCAGAATCCCCAGGTTGTGCACGAACAGGTCTCAAAACTGAATGGACATGTTTTGTATCTTTGTTTTAGAAGCACTGGTTCAGCTGGATCATCTGTAGCGAATGTGCAAAATAAAAATAAAACGTGGAGTTGCTCTAAATCAGCTTTGAAATCTACCAGCAACCTTTTCTATGGTAACGGTAAGTCTGTAACTAATAACCCTGTAACCTGGGTAACTGTAACCCTGGAAATGGTTAGCAGGAGCCCAAATTCTTTTTGGTTGTTTCTTTCTGAAGAACAAAGTTAGAGTCCAGTGGCACCTTTAAGTCCAACCAAGTTTTATTCAACATATGAGCTTTGGTCTGCATGCACAGCTCCTCAGATACACTGAGATGGAAGTGAACAGTTTAGATGAGAGAGAGAGAGGGAGGTGGGGAGGTAGCTGAGTGGACGGACAGACGGATAGATAGATAGATAGATGATAGATAGATAGATAGATAGATAGATAGATAGATAGATAGATAGATAGATAGATAGATAGATAGTTAGATAGATAGATGATAGATAGATAGATAGATAGATAGATAGATAGATAGATAGATAGATAGATAGATAGATAGATAGATAGATAGATAGATAGATAGATAGATAGATAGATAGATAGATAGATGATGGAAAACCACCGCCTTCCCAAGATTGCTCTGTATGGTGAACTTTCCACCGGCCATCGAAATAGAGGGACACCAAAGAAGAGGTACAAGGACTCCTTGAAGAAATCCCTTGGCACGTGTCACATCAACCATCACCAGTGGTCTGACCTAGCCTCAGATCGCAAAGCATGGAGGCACACCATCCACCAGGCTGTCTCTTCCTTTGAGAACGCACGCATAGCTGGTCTTGAGGACAAAAGGAGACTGAGGAAGAATCGCACTGCTACAGCACCAACCCCAAATCAGACTTTTCCCTGCAGCCACTGTGGCCAGATCTGCCTGTCCCGCATTGGTCTTGTCAGCCACCAGCGAGCCTGCAGCAGACGTGGACTACTGCACCCTTCTTAAATCTTCGTTCGCGAAGTCAAGCCGAGAGAGAGAGAGAGATAGAGATGGAGAGAGAGAGAGAGGGAGAGATGGAGAGAGAGAGAGGGATAGAGAAAGGGATCGAGGAGGGATAGAGGAGGGATGGAGAGAGGGATGGAAAGACGGTTAGAGGAGGGATAGAGGAGGGAGGGGATAGAGGAGGGATAGAGGGATGGATAGAGGAGGGATAGAGGAGGGATGGAGGGATAGATAGAGGAGGGAGGGAGGGATAGATAGAGGAGGGAGGGATGGAGAGAGAGGGATGGAAAGATGGATAGAGGAGGGATAGAGGAGGGAGGGATAGAGGAGGGATAAGAACATAAGAACATAAGAGAAGCCATGTTGGATCAGGCCAACGGCCCATCAAGTCCAACACTCTGTGTCACACAGTGGCAAAAAATGTTATATACACACATACACTGTGGCTAATAGCCACTGATGGACCTGTGCTCCATACACTGTGGCTAATAGCCACTGATGGACCTGTGCTCCATACACTGTGGCTAATAGCCACTGATGGACCTGTGCTCCATATTTTTATCTAAACCCCTCTTGAAGGTGGCTATACTTGTGGCCGCCACCACCTCCTGTGGCAGTGAATTCCACATGTTAATCACCCTTTGGGTGAAGAAGGGAGGGATGGAGGGATAGATAGAGGAGGGATAGATAGAGGGATAGATAGAGGAGGGATGGAGGGATAGATAGAGGAGGGAGGGAGGGATGGAGGGATAGATAGAGGAGGGAGGGAGGGACAGACAGACAGATGCTGAGAAAGAGAACTTTGTTAGTATTAATGCTGTGCATTGGAATGTGAATGATTTGAATATTTGGATGCATTCTTTGGAATGACTCCTGAGGAAAACCAATTTGTGAAACACTATCCGGAGCTAGCGGAAGTGTCAAGTGGTTGTTCTCATGTGGAAATTTTCGTTCCTGGAGCAAGTTGTGTTAGCTTCAACGGATTTGTATCTGATTTGCACCTAGCACTTTGCTGTGAACTTCTAAGTGAGAAACAGCAGGGGTAAAATAACTGAGTTTGAAAACTGACAGTTTCTTATAGCGAAGGGTGTGTGCAGTTTGGATGGCTTTATGAAATTACGAAACTGAGTCGTTCAAAAGAAGTTTATGTTTCCAAAAAAATTCTGTGCACAGCAGTTTTTGTTTTCCCAGAATGTGCTCAAGGCAGCTAGAAAAGAGTTAACCACAAAAGATACAGGTTTTAAATCATATCTAAGTAACACTTAAAAAGTTAAAAACAATTCAGTAAAACCTCAGGATAGAAGACCATCTGGTATCGATGTGAGAGCTAGCAGCCAACTGATTAAAAACAGCAACGGGAACTAGTTAGAGCCATGCAAGACGGACAGAGAGGCCACAAAGTACTCCCAGAAAAAGGCTCAGTGGATTAAAGAAACCATTGCTGCGTTCACACTACACTAGATAATGAGTTTTTCGCATCCCGATTTTTGCTATTCTTACACTGCAAAAATCGGGATGTAAAAAGCATTACTTAGTGTAGTGTGAACACAGCAGCAGACAGTTCAGTCCACGCATGCATTTTTACAGCACAGGGCACTGCGAAGTGATAGACCAGGATAGATAGAATCGGGGTGGAAAGCAGAAAACGCCTCTTGATACAGCGAGTATTTCCATGAAGAAGAAGAAGAAGAAGAAGAAGAAGAAGAAGAAGAAGAAGAAGAAGAAGAAGAAGAAGAAGAAGAAGAAGAAGAAGAAGAAGAAGAATGCAGATTTATACCCCGCCCTTCTCTCTGAATCAGAGATTCAGAGCAGCTTACAATCTCTTATATCTTCCAATATTAAAATGTGGAATTCTCTGCCAGGAGATGGCCAAAGGCATGGATATCTTTTAAAAGGGATTAGGCAGATTCATGGAGAAGAGGTCTATCAGCAGCTACTAGCCATGGTGACTAAAGAGAACCTCCGTGTTCAGAGGCAGTCAGCCCTCTGAATCCTAGTGCCAGGACCAGCCCTCGGATTCAGTGGGAGCTCACAGGAGCAGAGCTCCTGAACCTTTCTGAGATTTCCACCTCCTCTTTCTGAGAGTTCCACCTCCTTGTCCATTGACTAGTAGGTGCAGCTGCATCACAATCCCTGGATGAGCTCCGCCACCTATTTTTCTGCAAAACGACCCCTAGCCAGGGCACAAAATCAGGGGAAGGCCTTGGCCTCTGCATCCTGTTGCTGGACCTCCAGTTTGGCATAGTGGTTAAGAGCAGTGGACTCTAATCTGGTGAAATGGGTTTGATTCCCCACTCCTCCACGTGCAGCTGCTGGGTGATCTTGGGTCAGTCAGAGTTCTCTCAGAGCTGTTCTCTCAAGAGCAGTTCTTTCAGAGCTCTCTCAGCCTTTCAGAGCTCTCTCAAAGGGTGTCTGTTGTAGGGAGAGGAAGGGAAGGAGATTGTAAGCTGGTCTGAGACTCCGAGTGAAGGATGGGATATAAATCCAATCTACTCCTCCTTCTCTAGAGGAACTGCTTGGCCACTGTGTGAGACAGGATGCTGAACTAGATGGACCACTGGTCTGATCCACCAGGGCTCCTCTTACATTTTTATTTATTTATTTATTGTTCGTTTGTTTGTTTGTTTTATATCCCGCCCTCCCCACCAAAGGCAAGCTCAGGGCAGCTCACAAACCAAGGGTCTACAGAACCACATCAGTGTGACCTTCATTATGGAGGCTTTAGCCTCTGTGACCTGTTGTTGTCCCTCCAGAGGAACTGGTTGGCCATTATGTGAGACAGGATACTAGACTACATGGACCACTGGTCTGATCCCGCAGGGCTCTTCTTACGCAACCTTACTGCAATCCTATGCAAAAATATTCCAGTCTATTGATTATCTCTGCATTCACTCTTATGCCACCTCTGTGAAACCACTGTCACGATGCTAGGCTTTAAAGTAGCATTGGTTTCCCCAGCTCAAGAACACATGCTTGGATTGCACCCCTTCCAAGTTTCCTCCTTACCGGGTAGCTGCAAATCTAAGGTTGCCTGCTTTGGTTTGAGAAATACCTGGAATTTGGGGTGGGGGGGGGGGGTGGTCCCTGAAAAGGTCAAGGTTCTTCAGGGGTTCTTCAGGGGGACTTCAGGGGTATACTGTCATAGAGTCCTACTTTCCAAAGTGACCATTTTCTCCAGGCAACCTGATCTCTATCGCATGGAGATCGGTTTCTCTGATGAAGAAACGAAACGAAGCCTTGGTTTCTTGTCAGAAGATTGCATTGTAAAGATCTTTTCTTGCAAGTTTAAGAAGAATGATTTCATTATGAGTTTGGCCAGGGCTTTTTTTTTTGTAGCAGGAACTCCTTTGCATATTAGGCCACACACCCCTGATGTAGCCAATCCTCCAAGAGCTTCCAGGGCTCTTCGTACAGGGCGTACCGTAAGCTCCAGGAGGATTGGCTACATCAGGGGTGCATGGCCTAATATGCAAAGGAGGTCCTGCTAGAATTCCTCACAGAACTCTTCGTACAGGGCCTGCTGTAAGCTCCAGGAGAATTGGCTACATCAGGGGGTGTGGCCTAATAGGCAAAGGAGGTCCTGCTAGAATTCCTTACAGGGCTCTTCGTACAGGGCCTGCTGTAAGCTCCAGGAGGATTGGCTACATCAGGGGGTGTGGCCTAATAGGCAAAGGAGGTCCTGCTAGAATTCCTTACAGGGCTCTTCGTACAGGGCCTGCTGTAAGCTCCAGGAGGATTGGCTACATCAGGGGTGTGTGGCCTAATATGCAAAGGAGGTCTTGCTAGAATTCCTTACAGGGCTCTTCGTACAGGGCCTGCTGTAAGCTCCAGGAGGATTGGCTACATCAGGGGTGCATGGCCTAATATGCAAAGGAGTTCCTGCTACAAAAAAAGCCCTGAGTTTGGCTATGGTTATGAAACTATGAATGTAGACTACTAACTAGAATTGTTCCTGTGTAGGATGTGATGTGTCCCACTGAGGCTTTTTTTCCCTACTGTGGATTTTACAACCTTCTGCGATACAAGTGCGTTTGCAAAGTGTTGACGTTTTGTGCACCAATGGTAATGTGTGAATGTATATCAATGATCAAGCTGTGGTGTTTACAGTGGGGGGGGTGGATTCATTCATAGACTCATAATAAATGACACATGCATTTTCTTAGGTGATTTTATCAAGTTTATTTCAAATTTATAAAAAGTTGCATGGATTTAAAATTATACACACAGTATAATTTTTGCAAACATGAACTTCCGCAACTTTTAAGGCAGCTCCAAGCCATTTAAACCAGGGGTCCCCAACCACCGGGCCATGAACCAGTACCGGTCCATGGCCTGCTAGCAACTGGGCCGCAGAGTGAGGCAGAACAACCCCGGACTAAAGAAGCAGCATGGCCTCAAGACTCCAAGACTGCCTCCCCTTGCAGAGTCCTAGACCAGTAGAAGGGGACAGCACTGCTGTGACCTTAGCCTACCTCTCATTTATAGACTCTTTAAATGGGAGGGGGAGACAGAAACAGCTCCAGTCTCCCCCCCACCATTTAAAGACCCCCATGGGAGGCAGGGATGTAGCATGGGCGGGGGGGAGAGAGCCTGGTGTGGCAAAACCCCCAGTGGTGCCCCCCACCGGTCTTCGAATAAATTGTCTTCCATAAAACTGGTCCCTGGTGCCAAAAAGGTTGGAGGTCACTATTTAAACCATAGCTTTCTGCTCCCTACTGATCAGCTGCTATTCACAGGGAGCAGAAAGCAGGGATTTAAAGGGCTCCAAGCAATTTAAACCCCTGCTTTCTGCTTCCCGTAAAAAAAACAGTGGGGAAGAGAAAGCAAAGGTTTCGATCCAAAGGAGTTAGCCTTGTTAGTCTGTTGCTGCAAAATAGTCAAGAGCCCTGTAGCACCTTTAAGACTAACAAATTTTATTGTAGCATAAGCTTTCGAGAAACACAGCTCTCTTTGTCAGATGACTTTAGAGCCCTTTAAGCTCCTGCTTTCTGCTCCCCGCAAAAAGCAGAGGGGAGCAGAAAGCAGGGATTATGAACTAATATGAGCCAATTCTATGTTAAAACAATTTTTTATTGGTAACATATGGCAGTTATATCTAATACTAATAAAATATTAATAATCACTTAATGCCTTCCCCATACATTACCCTTTTCCCTCCCCCCTCCCCCCGTCTTAATTATAAACATTGGTAACATAAGGTAACAATTTCTATTTCTACATCCTTAATCATTTTTCACCACCATCCCCTATATTACTTTCTAATTACCCTCCCCCCGTTACTTGGCTCCCGCTGATGATAATAATTCAAAATAATAATATTTAAAGGTACTCTATTCTAATCAAGATCCAATATTTATACTCTATCTTCTTCTAAAACTTAATCTTAATCACTATCAAAAACTACTAACATTTAAAGATACACTTAACTACTAAACCCAAAAATTAATATTCTTCTTTATTCTAAGACTTAATCATTATCAAAAATTGTCCAATGTCCTTTTGCTTTCCACTCTTTTTCTGCATATCTTCTAAATTTTTTCCACTCCATCTTAAAAACCTCCAAATCATAGTCTCTTAAAGTTCTTGTTAATTTGTCCGTTTCACTCCATGTCATAACTTTAACTATCTAATCCCATTTTTTCTGGTATTTTTTCTTGCTTCCACAACTGCACATACAATAATATGAGCCAATTCTGTTTGCAAACTGACCTCCTGGTCCATATCAGTTCATGGTTTAGTTTGTGGTTTGGCCATGAACTACAAACCAAACCACAAAAATGCAATTTGTGCCCATTCCTAGCATTGGCAGTCAATCTGCATAAGATTGCACTACATGTCTTCTGCCCGCAGATTCAATTCAGGAAACTCTTCCTCCATCCCTCTCCTCAGCAGGTAGCCATCAAACCCCATAAAAATTCATCACCGAAGCATCTTCAGTTTGCAAACTTCTTTGAAAAGCCTTGCGGGTTTGTCCTCGTTGTACACCCAACAGGAAGGCTTTGCGGCAATGCCAAACTTAGATTCCCTCAGCAATCAATATTCTGTTTGTTGCAAGACAAAGTGTTTGTGTATGCCACACAGCCATGAAGAACTCAAACGCGCTCCCAAGGGCAAGTGCCCACCCTGTACTGCAAAATCAAATGCTCTGGGATGAGTATTCCTAGCTGGAGTCTGGTCTCTTCCGCCGTTGAATATTTCATTTAAAAAAGCATTCTCTCTGCGCAAGAATGAACTCGATCAATAATTGCCAAGCGAAGGTGCTCAAAAGCAGAGACAGGCATGGTGGTGGTTACTAATTAGAGGTGCATGCCCTATATAAGACCCCAGCATATTCAGGAACTGGAGAAATAGGAGATTGCACATAGTACATGCACCTTTTAGCTCACAAGTAATTATACATCACTCCCTTTAAAACTTCTCCCTTTCCTCTTACTCCACTATATATTTATAAAGCTTACCGGGGGAAATAACATCCTAATTCAAACATCCTGGCAGATGCATTCATGATTCCTTTTCGGTTTCGATGAATCCACAAATGACTCACGTTACATGAGACGGCATTTGGTCTCTTGATTACATAAGTTTTTTAGAAAAAACGTTTTTTCCCTCGGTGGAGAAGCTGTTCGCACTTGTGTGAGCAAAGCAGGCAAACATCTGACCAACTGCATACTGACAATATCGTATCCTTTTTTGGCTCCAAATAAGCAATATTTTCATAAGCAAAATTTTTGAGGTGTGTAGATTGGTCTCTTGCAGTCTGAAGACTACAAAACCCATCATGCAGCAAGACCATGAGAGATGTACACGTGCAGGGAATCATCCGGAGAGGAACTTTAACAGAAGTGAGAGACTTCACCTCTCTTGCCTACTCCCTTATGCACCGACCAGAGCTTTTAAAAAAAAAAAAAAAAAAAAAGCAAGAATGCACAGGAATGCAGTTCCAGCAAGTTTGGTATCAGAGGTGTGGCCTAATATGCAAATGAGGTCCTACTGGGCTTTTTCTACCAAAAAAAAAAAGCCCTGAAACTGACTAACCGCTATAGTAATCTTCAGAGACCCTGCTTTAGGTAGGGTTACCAACTTTCAGGTGGGAGCTGGAGATCTCCTGGGTTTATCTCCAAGCAACAGAGATCAGTTCCCCTGGAGAAAATGGCTGCCTTGGAACGTGGATTTTATGGCATTATACCCCACTGAAGTGCTTCCCTTCCTCAAATCCCACCTTTCTCAGTTGGCACCCCGAAAATCTCCAGGTATCTCCCAAACCAGAGCTGGAAATCCTAATTTCTGGTGCCCCTACCTTCTGAGATTAGGTGGCTGGCAACCTGGGGAAAAGAAGAAGAAGATATTGGATTTATATCCTGCCCCCCCACTTCAAATCGTAGAGTCTCAGAGCGGCTCGCAATCTTTTTTATCTTCCTCCTCCACAACAGACACCCTGTGAGGTGGGTGGGGCTGAGAGGGCTCTCACAGCAGCTGCCCTTTCAAGGACAACTTCTGCCAGAGCTATGGTTGACCCAAGGCCATTCCAGCAGCTGCAGGTGGAAGAGTGAGGAATCAAACCCAGTTCTCCCAGATAAGAGTCCGCACACTGAACCACTACAAACTGGCTCAGTCATGGCACCAAACTGTAGAATTCCCTCCTCACAGAGATTTGTCTGTCTCCTTATGTTGCCATCTTCCAACAATACGTGAAGCATGTTTGTTTTGTTTGGCGTTCCCTCAGAGATCCCTCCTTCCTAAGCAATGTGGGATATAAATTTTGTAAAATATAAATAGATACATACTTTCCCACCAAGCTTGGGCAACACCTCTCCAATTTGGCTTTTATTATCTAGCAAAACTGATCGCTTGCTTTGCTTATATACCATGTATTTCTTCTGTTTTCTTGCAGTACAAGGAAACTGCACATTTGATTAGTGCTGAGAAAAAATCTGATTATGAAGCTGACTTCTCCTGTGTGAAACCTTGGCTATGTGGTGTGCAGTACTGTAGTGTATAGCTGTAGTGTAGTGTTGAAGCGTGGCAGACTAATCTGGAGGACCGGGTTTGATTCCCCCATTCCTCCACATGCAGCTGATGAGTGACCTTGGGTCTGTCACTGTCCTCTCAGAGGTCTCTCAGCCCCACCTACCTCACAGGGTGTCTGTTGTGGGGAGAGGAAGGGAAGGTGATTGTAAGCCTCTCTGAGACTCCTTAACAGAGTGGAAAGCAGAGTATAAAACTCACTCTTCCTCCTCCTTAGTGTTGTCCACTTTAACTAGTTGCAGCTCTCTAGGATCTTAGATTACAAAAGGCTTTTCATGTACAGAATATCTTCATTAAGTCTAAAATGCATATTGTACTCCATTTTAGGATTGTGATAATCCATAGCCCTGAGCCGGATGGTCCAAACTAGCCCCATCTCATCAGTTCTCAGAAGCTACGCAGATTCAGCAGCAGTTAGGACTTGGAAGGGGGACCACTGAAGAAGTCCAGGGTTGCAACACAGAAGAAGAAGAAGAAGAAGAAGAAGAAGAAGAAGAAGAAGAAGAAGAAGAAGAAGAAGAAGAAGAAGAAGAAGAAGAAGAAGAAGAAGAAGAAGAAGAAGAAGAAGAAGAAGAAGAAGAAGAAGAAGACGGGGAGGGACGGTGGCTCAGTGGTAGAGCATCTGCTTGGGAAGCAGAAGGTCCCAGGTTCAATCCCTGGTATCTCCAAAAAAGGGTCCAGGCAAATAGGCATGAAAAACCTCAGCTTGAGACCCTGGAGAGCCAAGGGATGGTGGCTCAGTGGTAGAGCATCTGCTTGGGAAGCAGAAGGTCCCAGGTTCAATCCCTGGCATCTTCAACTAAAAAGGCTCCAGGCGAAAAGGTGTGAAAAACCTCAGCTTGAGACCCTGGAGAGCTGCCAGTCTGAGAAGACAATACTGACTTTGATGGACCAAGGGTCTGATTCAGTATAAGGCAGCTTCATATGTTCATGTTCAAGACCACAGATTTATACCCTACCCTTCTCTCTGAATCAGAGTCTCAGAGTGGCCTACAATCTCCTTTATCTCCTTCCCCCACAACAGACACCCTGTGAGGTGGGTGGGGCTGAGAGAGCTCTCCCAGAAGCTGCCATTTCAAGGACAACTCCTACAAGACTATGGCTAACCCAAGGCCATTCCAGCAGGTGCAAGTGGAGGAACGGGGAATCAAACCCGGTTCTCCCAGATAAGAGTCCGCACACTTAACCACTACACCAAACTGGCAGGCAATGGCAAAATGCCACTGTTCTTGCCTTGAAAACTCTATGGAATCTAGGTACATTGGCTGTGACTGTGGAAGAGGAGAGGACCGTGGCTCCGTGGCAGAGCATCTGCTTGGCATGCATAAGGTCCCAGGTTCAATCCCAAACGTCGCCAGTCAAAAGGATCAGGCAGTAGGTGATGTGAAAAACCTCTGCCTGAGACCCTGCAAAGCTGCTGCCAGCCTCAGTAGACAATACTGTCAGCCCGACACGAACGTTCCTTTGTTCAAACCAATAATACACACAAAGGGACAAAGTCTGAAAGGAAAAGCAAAGCTTTAATGCAGTAAAGCCTGGAGAAACATTACAAGCCTTTTCCCCGAGGTAGCTAGGTGACAGTAAAGGTAAGTTACACAATTCTCATACCTAGTGTTTCATACATCAACTACAAAGTCTTGCTTTATTCCTTTGGAGGAAAACATCTTTCGTGGGAACTTAAAGATTCTTTTTTTTTTAATCTAGTCTCTTGTACCCAACGGCTATTTATTAAGAACATAAGAGAAGCCATGTTGGATCAGGCCAATGGCCCATCCAGTCCAACACTCTGTGTCACATAAGAACATAAGAGAAACCATGTTGGATCAGGCCATTGGCCCATCCAGTCCAACACTCTGTGTCACATAAGAACATAAGAGAAGCCATGTTGGATCAGGCCAATGGCCCATCCAGTCCAACACTCTGTGTCACATAAGAGAAGCCATATTAGATCAGGCCAATGGCCCATCCAGTCCAACACTCTGTGTCATACAGTGGCCAAAAAAATTATATATTACACACACATATATATATACTGTGGCTAATAGCCACTGATGGACCTCTGCTCCATATTTTTATCTAACCCCCTCTTGAAGCTGTCTATGCTTGTAGCCACCACCACCTCCTGTGGCAGTCAGTTCCACATGTTAATCACCCTTTGTTTGATCTTGCTTCCTCACATACCATTCCGTGTGAAAACTGGCCTGGACGAGCCATTAGGTAGGTCAGCACATTCCTTCTACCCAGAAGTCTTTGTGGCTTCCACTGAATCAAATTCAGGCCCTTCAGTTCTGACCTTGATGGACTGAATCCATCCAGTAGAAAGAAGATACATGCGTTCAACGTTATACAGAGGATGGTGTGGAATTATTTTCTGTGGCCCCAAGAGGTAGGACTAGAACCAATGGGTTGAAATTAAATTAAAAGTGTTTCTGGCTCAACATTAGGAATAACATCCTGACGGTTAGAGCGATTCTTTGGTGGAACAGGCTTCCTCGGGAAGTGGTGGGCTCTCCTTCCTTGGAGGTTTTTAAACAGAGGCTAGATGGTCATCTGACAGCAATGAAGATCCTGTGAATTTAGGGGGAGGTATTTGTGAGTATTGGATCTGGGATCCAAGATCACTGCAGATGGTGACTGTAGCCATGAAATTAAAAGACGTTTGCTCCTTGGGAGGACAGCTATGGTAAACCTGGACAATATAATAAAAAGAAGAGATATTAGCCTGCCAACAAAATTCTGCATAGTCAAAGCGATGGTATTCCCAGTAGTAATGTATGGCTGTGAGTGCTGGACCATAAGGAAGGCTGAGCGCAGAAGAATAGATGCTTTTGAGCTGTGGTGCTGGAGAAGACTCTTGAGAGTCCCTTGGACTGCAAGAAGATCAAATCAGTCAGTCCTAAGGGAAATCGACCCAGACTGTTCACTGGAAGGTCAGATGCTGAAGCTGAAGCTCAAATACTTTGGCCACCAAATGAGAAGGGAGCACTCACTGGAGAAGATCCTGATGCTGGGAAAGACAGAAGGCAAAAGAAGAAGGGGATGGCAAAAGAGGAGATGGCTGGACAGAGTTACTGATGTAACAAACACGAATTTGAGCAGATTTCGGAGGATGGTGGAAGACAGGAGGGCCTGGCGTGACTGTCCATGGGGTCGCAAAGCGTCAGACTCGACTGTGCAACTGAACAACAACATTTGTGAGTTTCCTGCATTGTGCAGGGGGTTGGACTAGATGACCCTGGAGGTCCCTTCCAACTCTATGATTCTATGAACGTGACTTGACTGCACTTTTCACCACAATCCAGGTTTGCGGCCTCCTTTCTCATGCCCTGAAACATCCTTTCTCCTCCCCCCCCCTCTTTTTTCTTTTGGCTTCCATAATGAACATCCAGCCAGGTGAAGAGTTCTGAGGAACAAAATATGTTCCCAATGTTGTGATTTGGGGGCTGGTCCCAATGGGAAGCTACTACACCTCAAGCATTTTCCCACAGGCTGACGTGTTGCTGCCTAATGAGAGATCTGATGCTAATGGAACCAAATGAAATCCATGCAGGCAGACAGATTTTCCTCAGAAAATTCCGCCGGGTGCCAGGAAAACAGAATTAAAAATGGAATCCTCCTCAAGGCTTAGACAGTGTTAGAGTTAGAGCAAAGGTCTTTTGAGAGTAGGGATATATCTGTCTTATACTTTATCCACTTTCTCCCTTTGAGATTACAGTGAACTAGAAATCAAACTAAGCTACACATTTTAAGCCCTCCAAATACCTCCCTCCTTCGGCTATACAGAAGTTCCTTAGTGAAATCTTCCATCACATTTCTGTTCGGTACATGAGTTAGATGGTTATGTTTTGAATGTTATGATCAGTGTCCCCTCTAAGCTGAGTTAGCGTGAGCTAGCTCACAGATTTTTAGCCTCCAGCTCTCACATTTTTGTCTTCGCTCAAGAAAAATGGCCCCCAAGCACAATAATTTACGCAGGAGCTCACAACTTTAATGTCAGGAACTCACAAAGTAGAATTTTTGCTCACAGGAGTCTGTAGCTTAGAGGGAACATGAGTTATGATGTCACTTATTTAAAACCATTTTTAGTCTACCTTTCCTCCCAATCAGGATCCAGTCAGGCAACAAACATTTTAAAAATCTTTGAGTAATTAAAGATATAGTTAAAATTCAATTTAAAATGTGTAAACAACAGCAAAAGGGGGGCAGTCACCATTTTTTGTAGGAAAAGCCCAGCAGGAGCTCATGTGCATATTAGGCCACTGCCTGGCGTAGGAGCAGGTGGCAGCCACATGGTGGATCGGAGTCCTGGCCAGTCAAGGTGGAGCTCTGCTCCTGTGAGCTCCGGCAAAAAAAAAAGCCCTGATTGGAGATATCTCAAATGAAACAGGTGAAAAGATGGCAGTACAGGGAGGCAGACAGATATCCTTGAGGAGGAGAAAGTTCCAAAGTTTTGGGGCCACAGCTAAGAAGGCCCTTCAGCGGGAACCCCTTGTCCAGGTACAGCAGGTTGGAGTGCTACTGCTGCTGCTTTAACCCTGCCCTGCCCAGTGCAGCTCTTGCCCAGGGGCACCCTGGGTCTCCTGGAGGTCCTGCTGGCTGGCTGGCTGGCTGGCTTGGAGAGTCAGCTTGGCTGTGTCCAAGGGAGGAGATATCCCCCTCCACAACTAAGAGGGCCCTTTCATAGAATCATAGAGTTGGAAGGGACCTCTAGGGTCATCTAGTCCAACCCCCTGCACAATGCAGGAAACTCACAAACACCTCCCCGCTAAATTCACAGGATCTTCATTGCTGTCAGATGGCCATCTAGTCTTTATTAGGTTGCCATGCATCTAGCTTCAGATGATGGGGACAGCTGAAGCAAGGCCTCCAAAGATAGCCAGAATTTGCAAGTAGGTTTGTATGGGAGAACATAAGAACATAAGAGAAGCCATGATGGATCAGGCCAATGGCCCATCCAGTCCAACACTCTGTGTCACACAGTGGCAAAAAAATTTATATATACACACACACTGTGGCTAATAGCCACTGATGGACCTCTGCTCCATATTTTTATCTAACCCCCTCTTGAAGCTGGCTATGCTTGTGGCTGCCACCACCTCCTGTGGCAGTGAATTCCACATGTTAATCACCCTTTGGGTGAAGAAGTACTTCCTTTTATCCGTTTTAACCTGTCTGCTCAGCAGTTTCATCGAATGCCCACGAGTTCTTGTATTGTGAGAAAGGGAGAAAAGGACTTCTTTCTCTACTTTCTCCATCCCATGCATTATCTTGTAAACCTCTATCATGTCACCCCGCAGTCGACGTTTCTCCAAGCTAAAGAGTCCCAAGCGTTTTAGCCTTTCTTCATAGGGAAAGTGTTCCAGCCCTTTAATCATTCTAGTTGCCCTTCTCTGGACTTTCTCCAATGCTATAATATCCTTTTTGAGGTGCGGCGACTAGAACTGCACACAGTACTCCAAATGAGACCGCACCATTGATTTATACAGGGGCATTATGATACTGGCTGATTTGTTTTCAATTCCCTTCCTAATAATTCCCAGCATGGCATTGGCGGAGGAGTCTCAAACTTTTCCAGAAGAATCTGTGTTCGTGTACACAACATTTTGACAGCTCAAAAGGGGGGTTTTTTTGGGGGGAAGGGGGTGTTGAGCCTGGGGAGGGTGGTGTTTGGGGAGGGTGAGACTCAGCAGCATAGGATACCATAGAGTCCACCCTCCAAAGCCTTTTGTCTCCTGGGGAACGGATCTCTATTGTCTCTGTTATAATAGCTGGAGATCTTCAGGCCCCACCCACAGGCTATAGCAACCAAAAAGAGTAACGTGGAGAAATGAACAGGAAGAAAGCCCTAAGGCATCCACGCTAAAACCAGCCTCAATAATTCAAATATTTATACAACACTTATTTTACTTGTAGAACACATAATCCTATACAAAGTGCAAACATAAGCCACACCCGAACTGAAAGTCCATCTATTTATGTTGAACAATTGATTCTTAGAAACAGGAACTCCGGGATGTGGTATGGTGAACCGTGGAAATAGAGTCCAATGCTCAACATCTTCTTATAGCCAGTGTAAAAGTTGGAAGGAGCAAGGCACAAGTCGCAACAGGGACGCGCGTAATGCCCTGTTTCACACAAGGCTTCCACAAGCTTCAAAAAGCATTTAAATAATTCATTTGGGGGACCAAAGCTCCAAACATTCTGCAGTGTTCCCTGTATCACACCTCATTGCCTGCAATACAGTAACAGCCCCATATGGTACGTCTATTCTCATTCACCATCCCTCAGACAGGGATCTCAAAGGACAATTGGTGTTTTTGCTCAGCAGCTATTCTAAAGACATCAAACCCAATGGTTTCGCCAACGAAGCAGTAGAGGGTTCCAAAAATCTTGCAATGATAATTAACGCCATATGTGAATGATTGCACTTATTATGATAACAGTAGGCATGATGATGGCCGATGTTTGACGCAGTCTTGGCTCAAACCAGCTCCGCGACTTGTTAACAAGCCACCGAAGTTAATTGGCTGAGTACCCTGCAACCGTTAACACTGCCAGTTTCTTTCCCAACAGATCCTGGAGTATTAAGCATGCTTTGGGAGCGATGCTTCAAATGGATGGGCTTGTTCCAATGCGTATGTTTAAATTAAACTCTTTGTGTCCAGCACAGAAGTCTCGAGATCAGTTATCATATTTGCATGAATTCACTCAGCTTCACTAGGGTTTATTGCTTTTGGCTTCTCATCCCCTTGCAGTGGAAGTCGATGAAACTCGCTAGTCAATATTCCATTTTAATTACTTTTCGTTTGGAGAGTCAGGCAAACATTCTAGGTAGCAGGTGTTGAGAACAGCTGGATCTGCCTATGACTCTGGAGACCTAATGCCAGGAGAATTTAGGGTTGCCATGCAGGGCCAATCAACTGATAGGCAGATTTATCATTAGAAGAAGACTGCAGAAGAAGAAGAAAACTGCAGATTTATACCCCGCCCTTTTCTCTGAATCAGAGACTCAGAGTGGCTTACAATCTCCTATATCTTCTACCCCCACAACAGACACCCTGTGAGGTGGGTGGGGCTGAGAGGGCTCTTACAGCATCTGCCTTTTCAAGGACAACTCTGTGAGAACTATGGCTGACCCAAGGCCATTTCTGCAGCTGCAAGTGTAGGAGTGGGGAATCAAACCCGGTTCTCCCAGATAAGAGCCACACACTTAACCATTACATCAAACTGGCTCTAGTGATGTCATGGGTCAGTCAGGAGAGAAGACACTTCAGGAGGAGAAGACACCTCAGGAGGAGAAAAATCCTGTATAACCAGCTCTGAATCAGCAGAAGCCAACAAACAAGAAAATGAGCTGCAGGCTTATCAGAGTTCACCACCAACAGCTGATGCAGAGCCACCAGCACATTCCAATCTCATTCCAACTGATGAAATCCAGGTGGTTGTTACCAGCTCTCCAGTTTCACCCACACCTTTTGAGCACTGAAGGCTTAGAATGGAGCTCCAGGAGAGAAGACTAAGCACACACCTCTTGACCTGACACCAACTGCTTGCTGATGATGAGTAGTCGCAAGGTTACTCCCAAGCAATCGGCTGCAAGTAAGACCTTTCAGCAAAGGCCTATAAAAGCCAGTCAAGGGAAACTGCTTGATGTGGAAGCAACACCACTTGGTGAACTCTGCAATTACAATTCCTGACGCTATTCCAGTGACCTCTGAATTGAATCTCAGACTGCTTGCTCTTGTGACAGAAAGGATTGGAAGACTTATCAGGCCCACAGATTACTATCCTTTCTTGCTGATCCACATGGGAACAAGTGATACTGCCCATCGTAGCCCTGAATATATTAGAAAAGACTATGTGGCTCTGGGTCAGAAGGTGGAGTGGACTTCCAGGCTACGTCGTCTTGCTAGCAGGTGGATTCGCGAGCTCTCCTGCTTGTGATTCCTCCTGATCGGGCAGGGGGAGCGGTGTCACGGATCTGACACCCCCAAAGAGACCCTGGGAGGGTCTCTTAGGCATGGGGCTTTCACAGTGGAATGGGGGTGAAATGGCTGTTGCTCCTGTTCCTTCTGTGTGCTCTGAAGCTCTTCCTGTCGTGATCACTAATACAGCAACAAGAGACAAATACTCGACTGCTTGCCTTTCTTTTCTTTAACAAGCTTTTGATCTATCACTCCTCTATCTCAAGCATGACAAATCTGCAATGCAAGTAAGCTTGCTTTCAATTGCCAAGGGCTAGTGGGTCTTTTTTATATTCTAATGACTTAGTAGTTCAAAGGAAGGGAAAGAGATTGATATCTCTAATTTCCCTGTGAATGACGCCGTGGAAAGTCAAAGAACATCTTTAAACAATGGAAACAATTTGAATTAATCGGAATATAGACATTTAAATCGACCCAGATCATAATTGGATATTTGTTAAAGAGACTATTATTTGGCTGCAATAAGGTCTGAACAAAATGAGATACCTGTTAGAAGAATTTTTCCTTGTTGTCTGATTTGAAATTCATACATTAACATCTAAAACTTCAGTTAGAGGAAACTGAGAAGGACGGGCTGTCTGGGACTCTGAGCTACTTTTTAATCAGGATTAATGGACTGAGTTTGCTGACAGAGAAAAATGGCTTTCCTAAGTGAAATTTCTTATTAAAAAGACATTTTGAGCAGTTTAAAATCTCTGAGGCAAGATCTTGGTTTATTGGCTGATTTGGTTAAGAAACAAATGGCAGCTTTTTTGCTGACAGCTAGCGAAACTATGAAACCCAGGTGGCTAGTAGCCACTGATAGACATAAGAACATAAGAGAAGCCATGTTGGATCAGGCCAATGGCCCATCCAGTCCAACACTCTGTGTCACACAGTGGCAAAAAATACACACACACACACTGTGGCTAATAGCCACTGATGGACCTCTGCTCCATATTTTTATCTAACCCCCTCTTGAAGCTGGCTATGCTTGTAGCTGCCGCCACCTCCTATGGCAGTGAATTCCACATGTTAATCACCCTTTGGGTGAATAAGTACCTCCTTTTATCCCTTTTAACCTGACTGCTCAGCAATTTCATCGAATGCCCAGGAGTTCTTGTATTGTGAGAAAGGGAGAAAAGTCCTTCTTTCTCTACTTTCTCCATCCCATGCATAATCTTGCAAACCTCTATCAGGTCACCCCGCAGTCGACGTTTCTCCAAGCTAAAGAGCCCCAAGCGTTTTAACCTTTCTTCATAGGGAAAGTGTTCCAACCCTTTAATCATTCTAGTTGCCCTTTTCTGCACTTTTTCCAATGCTATAATATCCTTTTTGAGGTGTGGTGACCAGAATTGCACACAGTATTCCAAATGAGACCGCACCATCGATTTATACAGGGGCATTATGATACTGGCTGATTTGTTTTCAATTCCCTTCCTAATAATCTTCCCTGAATCTGTCTAATCCCTTTTAATGCTATCTATGACTGTAGCAATCTCTTCATCTTCTGGCAGTGAATTCCACCTGGGTCTTAGCTGAGGCCTGCAGAAATGCCATAAAGACTTGGCTTGGACTCAACTAGAGGTGGAGGAGGTCTTGAAGGCGATGTCTGTCACCTCCTGTGTCACTAAAGGGTGGGAGAAAACTGAGCCCCTCATTCCTGTTCCATCCCAAGCAGTCACCTGGGTGGTTAGGATAGAAACCCAGCCTTTCATCTCATATTACAGCTTGAAAGATAACCTGCTTCGGCAGGGAGGGCGGGATATAAATCAAATCAAATAAAAATAGAACAAATTTGTATTCACAGACAAGCTTCAGTGTGATTGAGCAAGCCTGGCCAAGCAACCTGTGACACAGAAGGAAGCAAGAGAGTGGGAGAAGAAAGCAGACTCGCTCATCCGCCTGATAGGAACCCCCCCAGGGCCTGATCTGGCCCCTGGGTTGCACGTTTGATGCCCCTGGGCTAAGGGAATGTCACTAATTCAGTGAATTTCACTGAATTTCAGTTAGGACTGCTATGTCCCCGGTCCGCGTGGAGGTTCTGCCATTCGGGAGGTTCCCAACCCACCGGCCCACATTGGGCAGGTGGGGGGAACCTCCCCCTACCTTGCCAGTCAGATGATGTCACCTGGAAGTGATATCATCATGCCAGCAACATCCCCACGCGACCACTCTGGAAAAAACTTGTTGACCACCCCCAGACCAAGAGAGGTGAAGCTGCAATGCACCCGCAATCGGGCCTTCTCCTCTGTAGCCCCGAACCTATGGAACCAACTTCCAGAGGAAATGCAGGCCCTGCGGGACCTTGATCAATTCCGCAGGGCCTGCAAAACTTTCCTCTTTCGACTGGCTTTCGCTGACGAAGAAAGTAGTTGCTAATGATTACCGCCATCATAAAAAAAAAAGAACAAGCAGCGTTAGCACTTTTATTATTAATTAATTAATTAATTTTAAATTTATCAGAATTTTAATGTTAAATGTAACTTTGTTTTTTGTATAACTGAATGATGTTGTTAGCCGCCCTGAGCCTGCTCCGGCGGGGAGGGCGGGATATAAATAAAATTACCTACCTACCTACCTACCTACACTCTAGGTGTTTCCAGGAAAACTCTATGGTTTTCCCAGACGCTCTAGCCATTTGGGAGGGAAAACTCTATGGTACAATAGGTACCATAAAGTTTTTCCCCTCCCAAATGGCTAGAGCGCCTGAGAAAACCATAGAGTTTTCCCAGAAACACCTAGAGCGGCCACGTGGGGATGTTGCCAGCGCAATGACTTCACTTCCAAGTGATGTCATTGCATTGCACTCACGCAAAAGTCCCCCATCAAGGGACGCTGCGGACTTGGCAACCCTTATTTTAGTGGGGCAATAGGGACTGGATCCTCAATCACGCTGACCACCACACCACACCACACTGACTCCAAGAATGGCAGCAATTCCACCCCCATTTGAAAGTAAAGACCATGATGCTTTGTGGTGTATTGCCATTGACTTCAGATCAGTTCCAAATTTTCACTGAATTCCTACCTTTTCTTGAAAAACACATTCTTGTAAAAAAGAAAAAGAAAAGACAAATGAATTTTTAATACAGCCGGCGATATTTATCTGTTCAAAGGCTACTCTGGGTCATTATTTCCCTCCCAAGGTTTGAGGTTCATTACCTTCCGCTGAGAATTTGCCACCCATTTGCTCAAATGCAAGACTGAGTTTTTCTCGGTATCATAAATAACTCTAGCTGAGTTCTGGCAGCTATTAGGCAACACGTTGCCAAAGGATTGACATTTCACACCCCAGAATAACTTTTGTGTGAACTTCTTCTTGGGTTAAATACTAAAAAATTATCATTCTCCTTGGAAGCCCAGAAGCTTTCTCCACATTTTCCAGTTAAGGGGAAAACGCCGTTCAAACAAATTACAAAGATGATCTGATTCCAATGGTAACAAGAGAAAGTACTTCCAAAAATAGAAGCACATCTTGCTTGATGTATTCATATAGCCATATTTAACTTATTGTGAGCAGAGGGGCTTCAAAAAAGATTAACTTACTAGGAAGAAGAAGAAGATTAAATTTTCAGATTTAAGTTTGAGTCCAATGGTACCCTTAAGACCAACAAAGTTTAATTCTGGGTATAATTGGATTTATATCCCACCCTATACTCTGAATCTCAGAGTGGTTTAGTCTCTTTTATCTTCCTCCCCCACAACAGACACCCTGTGAAGTTGGTGGCGTTGAGAGAGCTCTTACAGCAGCTGCCCTTTCAAGGACAACTCCTGCGATAGCTATGGCTAACCCAAGGCCATTCCAGCAGCTGCAAGTGGAAGAGTGGGGAATCAAACCCTGTTCTCCCAGATAAGCGTCTGCACACTTAAGCACTACACCAAACTGGCTCCAAGCCCAGGTAAGGGAGAGAACAAAAGAGGTCTGTATAAAATGAAGCAGAAGGCAATCTACAACCAAACAGGCTCAACATCTGACTGATGAGACGGTGGGGCCAACAGCCAAATGTACCTGAGTGAGAGAATTCTCTTAACCCTTTCCCCCCTCCAGATCCTCTTGAATGCTGTGGAGTCTTGTGAGCAAATATTCTACTTCGTGAGCTCCTGGCATTAAAGTCATGAGCTGCTGCATACATTAGTTTGCTGTGGGGCCATTTTTCCTGAGCTGAGACAAAAATGCGTAAGTCGGAGGCTAAAAATCTGTGTGCTAGCTCACACCAAATCAGCTTAGAGCAGGCCATGAGTTCAGCAGGCGCTTACAGGAGCTCCTGAAACTTTCTGACGACCCCCCTCCTCCCCACCTACCTACCTTGTCCACTGAATAGTAGGTGCAGCTGCATAACAATCCCTGGATTAGGAGAGCGGGCAGCCAGCCAGCCACCAGGGGCTTTGCCACACCCCCAGCAGCCCTCATGAACCCCTGGAGAAGCCCACACCACCCTTTCTCTGCTTCTTATGTGATATTTTGGGCAGCGGGTGGCTTGCTGGCCTTTTGACTACTGTGGGGGGGGAGGGCAAAAAGAGCCCCAGGTGAGTGAGGCCTGCTTGGGCTGGCTGGATCTCTTGCCAGTCCAAGCAGGCTTCTTAAGTTTAAGTTTATTTCGATTTATATCCCGCCCTTCCCACCAAAGCGGCTCAGGGCGGCTCACAGCATATAAAATCTAACATAGAATTTTAAATTTGAAATACATCAATCACACAGTTAAAACAGTCAAATAATAAGACATATAAACAGCGATCTATCAAAATACCACACCGAATCTTCTATAGAATTTCTAATGCCAGTTAATTATAGGCCAGCCGGAAGAGGGCTGTCTTACAGGCCCTGTGGAACTGGCCAAGGTCCCACAGGGTCCTCGCCTCTTCCGGCAGCTGGTTTCACCAGCAAGGAGCCGTTACAGAAAAGGCCCTGTCCCTGGTGGATTTCAGACAGGCCTCCTTTGGCCCGGGGATAACAAGCAGATTTTGAGAGCCCGATCTCAGTACTCTCTGGGGAACATGTGGGGAGAGACAGTCCCTAAGGTAGGCAGGCCCTAGGCCATATAGGGCTTTAAAGGTAATAACCAGCACCTTGTACTGGACTCGGTATATTATCGGCAGCCAGTGCAGGCTCCGGAGCCCCAGCCGAATGTGCTCCCATCTTGGGAGCCCTAGTAGCAGCCGGGCAGCGGCATTCTGCACTATCTGCAGCTTCCGGGTTCGGCACAAGGGCAGCTGCATGTAGAGGGCATTACAGTAGTCCAACCTCGAGGTGACCGTTGCATGAATCACTGTTGCTAGATCGTCATGTTCCAGAAAAGGAGCCAACTGCCTCGCCCGCCTAAGATGAAAAAATGCGGACTTGGCAATGGCTGCTATTTGAGCCTCCATCGTTAGGGAAGGCTCCAATAGTACCCCCAAACTCTTGACCTTGTGCGCCAGTGTCAGTGGCGCACCGTCAAAAACTGGCAGGGGGATTTCCCCTCCCGGGCCACGACGGCCCAAGCAAAGGACCTCTGTCTTTGCCGGGTTTAGCCTCAGCCCACTCAGCCTGAGCCACTTAGCCAGGGCCTGTAACGCCCGGTCCAAACTTTCTGGGGCGCAGGCAGGCCAGCCGTCCATAAGCAGGTGTCAGGTTGTTGTTGGCTGGTGGGGGGGTGGCATATGCTAATGTGATGCTAATGAGCTCCACCACCTATTTTTCTACAAAGCAACCCCTGGCTTAGAGAGAACACTGCTCTCAATATTTGGTTTTGCAAACTCTGGGACTAATACATCATGTGGAACATCACAGATCAAGTTAATAGATCTTTAAACTTCCCTAGGATTTCCAATTTTCATGAAAAATGGTTTGCATTCCTAGAATATTTATCTTATCAACAGGTAATCCCACGTGATTGGTCTCAACTTCAAAAATGGTTGTGAAAGATACAAACAGGCTCAGATACAACAAATCTCTTTATGTACAACATGATTTGTCTCCTTTCTAGCTCCTCTTTTTTAATTCTTCTTAATTTAATGTTGACTGTTACATATTTAATGGCTATTGTAACACAATGGGCTTACTTTGCCGTATTCCTTTTGTTTTATGGTTATCTATGTTACTCTATTAATTTATACAATAAAATCTTAATTCGGGGGTGGGGGGAGGGAAGAGTTTTCAGGTAAATATTAGGAAGAACTTCCTGACAGTTCGAGCAGTTCCTCAGTGGAACAGGCTTCCTTCAGAGGAGGTGGGCTCTCCTTTGGGGATTTTCAAGAAGAGGCTAGATCAGGAGTGGCCAAAATGTGGCTCAGGAGCCACATGCGGCTCTTCCGCACATATTGTGTGGCTCTTGAAGCCCCCACTGCCCTGTCGGTCAGCTTAGAGAAGGCGTTTCTCTCTTTACATCACTTCTGCAAGCCCTGCTACCTGGCAGCTTGGCGAAGGCATTTGTCACTTTAAATCACTTCTCCAAGCCTAGCTGACAGTTAAAGTTGCTTTCTTTCCACCTTTCCCTCCCTCCTAATTAGTTTCCTCCATCCCTGTCTTGTGGCTCTCAAACATTTGATGGTCACTTCTTGCGGCTCTTGCGGCTCTCAGACATCTAATGTCCGTGTCTTGTGGCTCTCAGACATCTGATATTTATTCTATGTTGCTCTTAAGTTAAGCAAGTTTGGCCACCCCCGGGCTAGATGGCCGTCTGACAGCAATGTTGATTCTGTGAACTTAGGCAGATCAAAGAAGAAGAAGAAGAAGAAGAGGAAGAAGAAGAAGAAAAAGAAGAAGAAGAAGAAGAAGAAGAAGAAGAAGAAGAAGAAGAAGAAGAAGAAGAAGAAGAAGATGATGATGATGATGATATTGGATTTATATCCCGCCCTCCACTTGGAAGAGTCTCAGAGTGGCTCACAATCTCCTTTACCTTCCTCCCCCACAACAGACACCCTGTGAGGTGGGTGGGGCTGGAGAGGGCTCTCACAGCAGCTGCCCTTTCAAGGTCAACCTCTGCCAGAGCTATGGCTGACCCAAGGCCATGCCAGCAGGTGCAAGTGGAGGAGTGGGGAATCAAACCTGGTTCTCCCAGATAAGAGTCCGCACACTTAACCACTGCACCAAACTGGCTCTCCAATTTGGGAGTCCAGTAGCACCTTTGAGACCAACAAAGTTTTATTCAGACTGTAAGCTGTAAGCTTTTGTACACACACATACTTCATCAGACAATGGAATGGGGTACAGTGAGCAGAGCTGCATATAGCTGGTGGGCTGTGGTCACAAATGCAAAGCGGTACAAAGTTAGAATCCAATGGCAAAATAGTAAAATTAACAAAATGGAAGAGCATTTGGCTGGAGAGGGCTCTCACAGCAGCTGCCCTTTCAAGGACAACCTCTGCCAGAGCTATGGCTGACCCAAGACCATGCCAGCAGGTGCAAGTGGAGGAGTGGGGAATCAAACCCGGTTCTCCCAGATAAGAGTCCGCACACTTAACCACTACACCAAACTGGCTCTCCTGGAGGTTTTTTGCCATCTTCTGGGCATGGAGCCAAGTGTCACTGGGTGTGTGGGAGGGTTATTTGTGAATATCCTGCATTGCTCTGGTAGTTGGACTAGATGACCCTGGACGTCCCTTCCAACTCTATGATTCTATGGTTCTATTTTCCCACGATCAAGTAAATCATGTTGCAATGGTTACTAGAATGAGTTTCATGGACTCTAGGGAACATTAGAGGGAGTAATGGAGAAGGAGAGGGTGGTCAAAGGCTGGAATGTATCCCCCATATGCAAAGACTGTGAATGTCAGAATGCCATTCATTTGGGGTTCACAGTGGGGGCAACTGCACCCTTTGTTGGTTTCTCAAAAATATCTGCTTGGCCACTGTAGAAAATGGAATGCTGGACTCGATGGACGCTGAGGTCATCGTTTGTCTAGGGTGCCCAAAAACCTTGGGCCAACCCTGGATGGGTCGCCACGCAAATAAATTTGGACTTGCGGGTCATCATTCCATCGAAAAGGTTGGGAACTGGTATTCTAGAAGAGGACACATCTCAGGGGCCTCTCCTCCAGTCCTTTCAGCAATCTGTGGTCATAGAATCACAGAGTTGGAAGGGACCTCCAGGGTCCTCTAGTCCAAACCCCTGCACAATGCAGGAAACTCACAAACACCTACACACACACACACATCCCCAGTGACGCCTGGCTCCATGCCCAGAAGATGGCAAAACCAATAATTTAAAAAAAAACCCTCCAGGACCCCTGCCCACACTGGTTTGGAGAAAACTATGATTCTACATGCCAGAGTTGGCCCTGCTTCACTTCCGAGACCAGGCTTATCTTTGGCAATCTGGGTCAGGGCAACGCTTGCTCTTTACTACTGAACTTTCTAGTAATTGTCACACAAATGTAATGTCATTATTATTGGCTCAAGCTCCGCTGCCCCTGCCGTTACAGAGCATTGAGGTTTCGTTGAAAGTCAGAGGTGAAAATTAGGAGGCAGCAGTGTTCTCATCAAAGGGCACTTCCTTCGGCTCAAACTTTTTCTTTCTTTTTTTTAATTCAATGACAGAGAGTCAGGCTGCACCTTAGCCTGACTTAGCCACCCTGAGCCTGCCTAGGCGGGGAGGGCGGGATACAAATAAAATTTAATAATAATAATAATAATAATAATAATAATAATAATAATAATAATAATAATAATAATAATAAATGTATTTGTGGAAAGCTACTGGCAGTCCTCCTCATGTTCCATGATTGGTTTCGATATATTTTTATTCTGTTTATAAGGAGGGGGTATGGGGCGAGGGGATGCAGAACGAAAGAAAGGAGAGGAAGGGGAAAAGAAAAAGAAATCATCATCATCTTGCTTTCTGCATTGATAAGAAAAGAAAATTCTACGATGGCATTCTGCTTTAAACATTCCTACAAAGAATCAGTCCAAAAATCAGTTACATTACTGTCAGAAGTAAGTACAATTACTCTTCAACCAAGATCTATAAAATCATTTTTACATCACATAAGAGAAGCCATGCTGGATCAGGCCAATGGCCCACCCAGTCCAACACTCTGAGTCACATAAGAACATAAGAGAAGCCATGTTGGATCAGGCCAATGGCCCATCCAGTCCAACACTCTGTACCGCACAGTGGACAATATATATATACACACACACACACACACTGTGGCTAATAGCCATTGATGGACCTCTGCTCCATATTTTTATCCAATCCCCTCTTGAAGCTGGCTATGCTTGTAGCTGCCACCACCTCCTGTGGCAGTGAATTCCACATGTTAATCACCCTTTGGGTGAAGAAGGACTTCCTTTTATCCGTTTCAACCTGACTGCTCAGCAATTTCATTGAATGCCCATGAGTTCTTGTATTGTGAGAAAGGGAGAAAAGTACTTCTTTCTCTACTTTCTCCATCCTATGCATAATAATAATGCAAAAGAGTTATTGCTCTTTTCTTTCAGGCAGGCCTCATTTTGGGCAGGAGCTCACAGGAGTGGATCTCCAGAACCTCTAAATTTCATTGTGCTCTTTCTTTCTCTTCCCCCTCCCCCAAAATACTTGCTTCTGGGCTCCATTGTTCAACACCCCACCCCCCGGTGAGAATTTTGCTGAACTCTAAAGATTTGACAAACTTTCTAATATTTCCCCCCACAAAAAAATGGAAAAAGAACCAAAACTTATCAAGCAGACAGATGGTAATCTTCCTCATGCCACTGTGGCTGCATAGGAGAAAGCCATTTGAAAAGTATGATGGGAGGAAGGTTTTATTACAGGGGTGGCCAAACTTGTTTAATGTAAGAGCCACACGGAATAAACATCAAAGAGCCGGAAGGAAGGAAGGAAGGAAGGAAGGAAGGGAGGAAGGAAGGAAGGAAGGAAGGAAGGAAGGAAGGAAGGAAGGAAGGAAGGAAGGAAGGAAGGAAGGAAGGAAGGAAGGAAGGAAGGAAGGAAGGAAAACAGATGGGGAGGGAGGATGGGGAGGTGGAAAGAAAGCAACTTTAACTTTAAATGCATTCTCCAAGCTGCCATGATTTACAGAGAGAAATGCCTTCTCCAAGCTGGCTTACGGGGCAGTGGGGGCTTCAAGAGCCATATCTGGCTCCCGAGCTACAGTTTGGCCACCCGTCTTATTATGACAATTATAATTCAAGACACATTTGAAGGCAGATGCTGAGCTGATACAACTGAGTATAACTTCCCAAGACGTCAGGGGTGTGTGGCATACGCAAATGAGTTAAGTAAATGAGTCATGCTAATGAGCTCTAGCATCTCTTTTCCTGTGAAATGACCCTGGATGAAACGTTATCAAAGCTTTTGCCTGTTTCAGAAGGGTTTATTTTCGCTATCAGCCGAGACACACCTTGCAGCGGGATGACGCTCTTCTGATTCACACGGTGACGGCAGGAGTGGCTTTACTTGCTCTTTTCTTTCAGGCCTGCAGACCACAGGGGCTGCTGGTCGATTGGAAAAGCTGTAAACAACAGGTTTCCGAAGGCAGCTGCCGCACAACGCACATAAGACCCCCAAAAAAATGGGATAGCAGGAAGCAAGAATGGAAAGAGAGATGAAAAGGCATAGCTTGTGTCTTAGGGACCAGAGAGGAGGGAGAAGAAAAGAAATCTGAAATCCTTTACCACGGAGGCGGGCAGGGAAGGCCTTCTTAGAAAAAAGTTGGGCTGTGGCTCTTTCTTCCCTGACCTGGATGGCCAAGGCTAGCCTGCTGTTATGTATGTGGACTCGAGGAAAGACTTTGAATGTTCCTGCCTGGCTCATTGGTGCCGTACAGACTGAGCTTGGGGACATGGGAACAAAGGGCTGCAGAATACAAACCTCTGCAGCCCTGGACCAATCGCAAGCCCCGCGGGTTTGAATGACCCAATAACGTGCTTGCGTGGGAACCCAGGGGTGTATATAAGCTTGTCCCCGTGGGCCTAGTTCTCAGTCTTGACCGTGCAGCCATATACCAAATAAAGAGCTTGTTATCACTCGTCCTACCACTCATCAATGCTTAGAACGCACTATACAATACCTGATCTCAACATATCTCAGAAACTAAGCAGGAAGGGCTGCCATGTTCCAGAGCCGGGCAGGGGTTCTCCCACCCTGGAAGTTCCCAACCCGCTGGCCCACTCAGGAGTGACGTCGTCGCGGCGGCGGCGACGTTGCACGCAGGCTGCTCTAGCAATTGGGTTGCTCTATGGTTTTTCTACGGTTTTCCTGGACGCTTTACCAATCGGGGAAGAAAACTCTTGGCGCCGCTCTACGGTTGCCGGAGGCCGCGGGGGACTTGGCCAACCCCATGAGCAGGGTCAGACCTGGTTAAGACTTGGATGGGAGCCCCCCAAGGAAGTCCAGGGCTGCTATGCAGAAAAAGGCAATGGCAGAACCACCTCTGTATGTCTTTTGCCCTGGCCTGAATGGTCCAGGCTCGCCAGATCTCAGAAGCTGAGCAGGGTTAGCCCTGGCTAGTGCTTGGATGGGAGACCAGGGTGGCTGTGCAGAGGCAGGCAACGGCAAACCACCTCTTTTTGTGTCTGCTTTGTCCTAGATGGCCCAGGCTAGCCTGATCTCATCAGATCTCAGAAACTAAGCAGGGTTAGCCCTGGTTAGTGCTTGGATGGGTGGCTGCGCAGAGGCAGGCAATGGCAAAACCACCTCTGTTTGCCTCTGCTCTGTCCTAGATCATCCAGGCTAGCCTGATCTCATTGGATGTCAGACGCTAAGCAGGGTTAGCCCAGGTGAGTGCTTGGAAGGGAGACCAGGGTCACTATGCAGAGGCAAGCAATGGCAAAACCACCTCTGTATGTCTTTTGCTCTGACCTGAATGGCCCAAGCTAGCCTGATGTCATCACACCTCAGAAGCTAAGCAGAGTCAGCCCTGGTTAGGACTTGGATGGGAGACCACCCAGGTGGTCCAGGGTTGCTATGCAGAGGCAGGCAAGGGCAAACCACCTCTGCTCTGTCCTAGATGGCCCAGGCTAGCCTGATGTCATCAGATCTCTGAAACGAAGCAGAGTTAGCCCTGGTTAGTCCTTGGATGAGAGACCAGGGTGGCTGCGCAGAGGCAGGCAATGGCAAAACCACCTCTGTATGTCTTTTGCCCTGGCTTGAATGCTCCAGGCTAGCCTGATCTCATCACATCTCAGAAGCTAAGCAGGGATAGCCCAGGTTCGTGCTTGGATGGGAGACCAGGGTGGCTATGCAGAGGCAGGCAATGGCAAACCACGTCTGTTTGTCTCTGCTCTGTCCTAGATCATCCAGGCTAGCCTGATTTCATTAGATGTCAGAAGCTAAGCAGGGTTAGCCCTGGTTAGTGCTTGGAAGGGAGACCAGGGTCGCTATGCAGAGGCAGGCAATGGCAAACCACCTCTGTATGTCTTTTGCCCCGGCCTGAATGGTCCAGGCTCGCCAGATCTCAGAAGCTAAGCAGGGTCAGCCTTGGTTAGGACTTGGATGGGAGACCACCCAGGAGGTGCAGGGCTGCTACACAGAGGCAGGCCACGGCAAACCGGTGCTGTTCATCTCTTGCCTTGAAAACCCTGTTGAGTCACCTGTGAATGCACCTTGGCCCCGCCATAGCTATTTCTGGACCACAGAGGATTAAGAAACCGAAAACAGCTGACGTTGTCATTGGCGCCACAGGCAGATGGGCTTAGTTAGTGTGCAATCAGTCTAGCTGGTGTTTCGAGCAAACAGTACATATGAACATATGAAGCTGCCTTATACTGAATCAGACCCTTGGTCCATCAAAGTCAGTATTGTCTTCTCAGACTGGCAGCGGCTCTCCAGGGTCTCAAGCTGAGGGTTTTCACACCTATTTGCCTGGACCCTTTTTTGGAGATGCCAAGGATTGAACCTGGGACCTTCTGCTTCCCAAGCAGATGCTCTACCACTGAGCCACCGTCCCTCCAAGTACAGTAGGGTACATACCAGACTTGCCGGTTATCTCCCACTCTGTGAACATCTTAGTTTGGAAAGTTAGGCTTAGGACATTCTTATAGCCTTCAGAGCCATTACTGTCTTCCTGCACATTTCTTTCTGCCCATCTCTGAGTTTTTATCTTGCTCCTGCATTGACTTTGGAAATTATTTGGATTGCCACTAGGGATGTGCATTCAGCTGCATCTAAGCTGGGAAAATACATGATCAATACCTTGGCGGGCATTTTCTTAGCCTAATACAGATCAGAGTCGGTTTTCAGCTACCTGATATAGCTGTTCCTAGATAATCCCAAATATTTTCAGCATTATCTGGGAATACTGGATAACCACAATTAAAGTACATTTAAAGGGATCACAGTCCCTTTAATTGCCTTCCGTGTTAACTTTCAGCTTGGAGAAGGCATTTAAAGGAACTGTGAGCCTTTTAAATGTCTTCAGAGTTCATTAACAATTTGCAGAAAGCATTTCAAGGGACTGTAAGCTCTTTAAATGCCTGCGGAGTTAACTCACAGCTTGCAGAAGGCATTTCAAGGGGCCACGTTACCTTTAAACCAGTGTTCCCTCTAAGCTGAGTTAGTGTGAGTCAGATCAACAGGTTTTTTAAGCCTCTGGCTCACACATTTTTGTCTTTGCTCAGAAAAAATGGCCCCAAAGCAAACTAATTTATGCTGCTTAATGCCAGAAGCTCACAAAGTAGAATTTTTGATCGCAAGACTCCACATCTTAGAGGGAGCATTGCTTTAAACATCTCTGCCCCCCCTTGGAAACAATGGAGGATGGGGCAACTTCTTTTGGGGCTCATAGAATTGGACCCCCTGGTTCGATCGTTTTGAAACTTGGGGGTTCTTTTGAGGAGAGGCACCAAATCTGCAGCATAGAGGCAAGTTTGGTGCCTCTATCTCAAAAAAAAAAAAAAAAGGCACTTCGCCCCCCCACCTTCGAAAAACCCTGGATCAATACCCGGTTATATCCTGTGGGGGGCACTGACTATAATGTTCAGGATTCCTAAAAAAAATTGGAATGCCTGAAAAATCCTGAATCTGAATATCATACTGGTATTGGGATTCAGCACAGCTCCTTTTTTGTAGAAAAAGCCCAGCAGGGGCTCATTTGCATATTAGGCCACACCCCTGAGGCCAAGCCAGCATCCCTGTGTGTTCCTGCTAAAAAAAAGAAGAAACAGCAGCCCTGGGATTCAGAGATATTGGGAAATACTAATATTCTTTCAGTTCCAACAAATCTGAACCCCAAAAATCCCATTATTAGGTTTTTTTTGCAGACTCCTCTGTGCCACATGTTTCCTGTCGCTGTCCATAAGTTGGACATTTGATGTTTCCAGGCCTTGAATTCAGCAGGAGCTCACAGGAGCACAGCTCCTGAACCTTTCTGAGGGCTCCCCCTCCTCCTCCCCACCTACCTGTCTTGTCCATTGAATAGTAGGTGCAGCTGCATAACAAACCCTGGGTGAGCTCCACCACCTATTTTTCTACAAAATGACCCCTGGATGTTTCTCCTTTCCTATGATTTCCCATCATATAAACACTGTATTCTGGGTGCCCTTTGGCTCAGCTGCTTTGGCTGCTTACGTCATTTTACAGCATGCACATAACTTGCAGCGGAGGTGAGGGTGGTGTGTATTATTGTATTTAGGGGAGGCACGATGGCACAGTGGTAGAGCATCTGCTTGGTAAGCAGAAGGTCCCAGGTTCAATCCCTGGCATCTCCAACTAAAAAGTGTCCAGGCAAGTAGGCATGAAAAACCTCAGCTTGAGACCCTGGAGAGCTGCTGCCAGTCTGAGTAGACAATACTGACTTTGATGGACTGAGAGTCTGATTCAGTAGAAGGCAGCTGCATATGTTCATATGTCAGGCAGTACCTGGCAATGTCAGGAGGGTTGCGGGAGGGCAATATCTCAGGAGAAAAATTAAAAGAAGAAGAAGAAGAAGAAGAAGAAGAAGAAGAAGAAGAAGAAGAAGAAGAAGAAGAAGAAGAAGAAGAAGAAGAAGATGATGATGATGATGATGATGATGATGATGATGATGATGATGATGATGATATTGGATTTATATCCCACCCTCCACAATCTCCTTTATCTCCCTCCCCCACAACAGACACCCTGTGAGGTGGGTGGGGCTGGAGAGGGCTCTCACAGCAGCTGCCCTTTCAAGGACAACCTCTGCCAGAGCTATGGCTGACCCAAGGCCATTCCAGCAGGTGCAAGTGGAGGAGTGGGGAATCAAACCCGGTTCTCCCAGATAAGAGTCGGCGCACTTAACCACTGCACTAAACTGGCTCTCCTAAAAAGAAAAAGAAGGCCTCGGGTGACTTGCAAGAAGGGACAAGGGTAGCTTCTAGCAATCGCCAGAATTTTCGTAGCGTCTCTGGCGATTGCTAGAGCGACCCTTGTCCTTTCTGGGTAGCTCTATGAATTGTCAGGAACTCTGCGGTCAGAACATCCTGTGAGTAGACGAGGACTTCTTTTTCTTTTTAATCTTTATCCATTTTGCCCCAGTTCCTGCCTGCCGATCAGCCAAGCCTTGGCACGAAATGGCTGCAATTGCCCAGAGGCCTCCTGCCATAAGGGGGGAAATGGGAGCCGTAGCCCGTTAGCCCTCTGATTCTTCAGAGTTGCCAGCTCTGGGTTGGGAAATATCAGGAGATCTTGGGGGGGGGGGTGGATCCTAGAGAGAGTGGGATTTGTGGATGGGAGGGGCCTCGGCAGGGCCTTTTTCGTAGCAGGAACTGCTTTGCATGTTAGGCCACACCTCCCTGATGTAGCCAATCCTCCTAAAGCCTCCAGTAGGCCCTGTAAGCAGAGCCCTGCAAGCTTGTGAAGGTTTGGCTACATCAGGGGGGTGGGGCCTAATATGCAAAGGAGCTCCTGCTACAAAAAAAGCCCTGGACCTCGGCAGGGTATAATGCCATAGAGTCCGCCCTCTAAAGCAGCCATTTTCCCCAAGGGGGACTGACCTTGGTCACCTGGAGATCAATTGTAACAGAGGTGCCATGTAGAGATTGGCAACGCTATAATTCTGTCTCTAAAAACTTCTGTTGCCCTGGCTATTTATTTCCATGCTACAAATAGACATTTCTTCTCCTTCTGGTAGCAGCCGTTCACAGAGCCTTCGATTCTTGTCATTGTCTTTCACAAGAGACTCTGTCATCACTCCATAAAGTATAGGTTGCCGCTCGAGTCCTTAATAGCAGCTATGCAAGCATCCAGCCCCTCTTCTGCCCCCTAAAGAAATTATAGTGTTCCAGTTTTGTTTTGAGCATACAGTGTTCACCTAGAGAATCAAATGGCCGTTCCAGGGAGCAACCAGTGTCAAGGTCAGCAAATTACAATGCTCTATTCATTCCTCTCCTGTTCAACGCTCTATTCATTCCTCCTTCAGTTTTCCTCCTCACCCTCCCTGGCAAATTCCAGATTTAGATTTGCCAACTCCAGGCCTGGGAAATTCCTTTATATTATACAACAGGGGTGGCCAACGGTAGCTCTCCAGATGTTTTTTGCCTACAACTCCCATCAGCCCCAGCCAGCATGGCTGCTCGCTGGGGCTGATGGGAGTTGTTGGCAAAAAACATCTGGAGAGCTACCGTTGGCCACCCCTGTTATACAATATAGGCAGGGCAGGGCCGGATTAACCATTAGCAGGACCTTATTTGCAGATTAGGTCACATCCCCAATGTCACCATTGTTTCTCACGGGACTTTTTGTAGAAAAAGCCCAGCAGGAGCTCATTTGCATATTAGGCCTCACCCCCTGACATCACCATTGTTTCACACTGGGCTTACACTAAAGTCAGGGTTCTAAAAGTCAGGAAAGGCAGAGTCATTCAGTTCCATTCAGATCAAATAATAATAATAATAATAATAATAATAAATTTATATTTATATCCCTCCCTCTCCGCCGGAGCAGGCTCAGGGCGGCTAACAACATATCCATATAATTATACAAAGGTTTAAAATCACATTAATCTTAAAAACATTCCAATTTAAAACAACTACAAATATATTTCAGGTGCTAATTCTGTTCACAAAATTAATGATGATAGAAATCAACTAGCATCAGTCGCTCAGCCGGCAAAGGCCATCCTGAAAAGGGTGGTCTTGCAGGCCCTGCGGAACTGGTCAAGGCTCCGCAGGGCTCGCACTTCTTCCGAGAGCTGCGATAGAGAAGGCCCGTGTACAAGTGTTTTGTAGTTTTGCCTCCTTTGGTCCGGGGATAGCCAGCTGGTTCTTCCCTGCTGACCTCAGTGCTCTTGGGGGTTCGTATGGGGAAAGACGGTCCCTCAGGTAGGCAGGTCCTTGGCCATATAGGGCTTTAAAGATAATAACCAGCACATAGAGCTGGAAGGGACCTCCAGGGTCATCTAGTCCAACTCACAAACACCTCCCCCTAAATTCACAGGATCTTCATTGCTGTCAGATGGCCATCTAGCCTCTGTTGAAAAACCTCCAAGGAAGGAGAGCCCACCACTTCCCGAGGAAGCCTGTTCCACTGAGGAATCGCTCTAATGGTCAGGAAGTTCTTCCTAATATTGAGCCAGAAAATCTTTTGATTTAATTTCAACCCACTGGTTCTGGTCCTGCCTTCTGGGGCCACAGAAAACAATTCCATACCATCCTCTATATGACAGCCCTTCAAGTACTTGAAGATGGTGATCCTATCGCCTCTCAGCCACCTCCTCTCCAGGCTAAACATGCCCAGCTTCTTCAAGCTTTCTTCATAGGATTTGGTCTCCAGACTCCTCACCATCTTTGTCACCCTCCTCTGGACCCGTTCCAGCTTGTCTATATCCTTCTTAAAATGTGGTGCCCAAAACTGAACACAATACTCCAGGTGAGGTCTTACCAGAGCAAAGTGATACCATCACTTCACGTGATCTGGACGCTATACTTCTGTTGATACAGCCCAAAATTGCATTTGCCTTTTTAGCCACCACATCACACTGTTGACTCATGTTCAGCATATGGTCCACTAAGACCCCTAGATCCTAGTAGGCTGCATCCTCTTCCAGTTTACTGCTTTGTTCTGTTGGTTTTCAATGTTCTATAGCAGAGATGGCCAACGGTAGCTCTCCAGATGTTTTTTGCTTACAACTCCCATCAGCCCCAGGCAATGGCTGGGGCTGATGAGAGTTGTAGGCAAAACACATCAGGAGAGCTACCGTTGGCCACCCCTGTTCTATAGTTGCACTAATAAGGAAACTAGATATTTTGCTAATTTGATGTTTTATGTCTTTATTCCT
Source organism: Heteronotia binoei (assembly GCF_032191835.1). Lineage (NCBI taxonomy): Eukaryota > Metazoa > Chordata > Lepidosauria > Squamata > Gekkonidae > Heteronotia > Heteronotia binoei. The sequence continues at coordinate 111,633,528 of NC_083231.1, read as the reverse complement.
TTACCAAATCTGTTCAGACAGTTTACACGGAAGCGTTGGTTTTGATCTCCTTCCACCTTCATCCGTGAGTCTCACTTGTGTTTACCAAACCACCTGGAGACTTGGCAATGAAAGTGAGAATCATGGAAAGAGAGGGAGATAAGAAAAACTAAGAACCTGCTTGGAGCTTTGAAGTGTGACAAGGTGTAGGATCTATGAGAAATCTCTTTTTAAGGAATATAGCTTGGATAAAGCTTCTTGCAGAAATGGGGTCCTAGATATTCCCAAAATATTTGTTAGCTGTGTGTCTGTACACCTGAAGTTTTCGCCTTGTCCCAAGCAGAATCTTTCTCTTCAGTGGATGGAACAGGATGTGTTTTGTTGTGAACAGAGGAAAAAGCATGAATGGACTTGTCTACTAAGGACTTGAAGCTGCAATACTTTGGCCACCAAATGAGAAGGGAGTACTCACTGCAGAAGATTCTGATGCTGGGAAAGACAGAAGGCAAAAGAAGAAGGGGACGGCAAAAGATGAGATGGCTGGACAGCATTACTGATGCAACTAACACAAATTTGAGCAGACTTTGGAGGATGGTAGAAGACAGGACGGCCTGGCGTGACTTGGTCCATGGGATTGCAAAGAGTCGGACTCGACTGTGCAACTGAACAACAACAAAAAAGGACTTTGTGATATATGTCTTACACTTTACTTGAGAGCCAGTTTGGTGTAGTGGTTAAGTGTGTGGACTCTTATCTGGGAGATCCGGATTTGATTCCCCACTCCTCCACTTGAAGATGCTGGAATGGCCTTGGGTCAGCCATAACTCTTGCAGAGCTGTCCTTGAAAGGGCAGCTTCTGGGAGAGCTCTCTCAGCCCCATCCATCTCACAGGGTGTCTGTTGTGGAGGGGGGAGGTAAAGGAGATTGTGATCGCTCTGAGATTCAGAGTATAGGGCAGGATATATATCCAATATCTTCTTAAATCCAATATCTTCCACCTTATGGTTGTTCCGTGGATTGTTAAAGAATTATTCTACTGTTCGCACAAGAATGGATATCAAAAGTCTGTGTCCTAAGCATTCTGAGCATGTTCAAAGTGTGAAGTTGAATTACAGGATGATTTTCATGGGGGCAGTGCCTTCCTTCTCTCCCTACCACCTGGAGGCTGGGAACTCTAGATGGAGTGTGGGGAAAAAACAGCAGAAGTGAGTTTGGGTGTGGGGGGTTAGTATTGCCTTTGAGACAGACTGTACCTTAGATAAGGATGGTGGTAGATAACTCACTGAAAATGTCGAGACAGTGTGCGATTGCAATAAAAAAGGCCAATACCATGCTGGAAATTATTAGGAAGGGAATTGCAAACAAATCAGCCGGTATCATAATGCCCCTGTATAAATTGATGGTGTAGCCACATATGGAATACTGTGTACAATTCTGGTCACCGCACCTCCAAAAAGATATAGCATTGGAAAAAGTGCAGAAAAGGGAAACTAGAATGATTGAAGGGTTGGAGCACTTTCCCTACGAAGAAAAGTTAAAACGCTTGAAGCTCTTTAGCTTGGAGAAACTTCGACTGAGGTTGACAAGATTATGCATGGGCTAGAGAAGGTAGAGGAAGAAGTCCTTTTCTCCCTTTCTCACAATACGAGAACTCGGGGACATTCAATGAAATTGCTGAGCAGTAAAGGCTAGAATGGATAAAAGGAAGTCCTTCTTCACCCAAAGGGTGATTCACACGTGGAATTCACTGCCACAGGAGGTGGTGGTAGCTACAAGCATAGCCAGCTTCAAGAGGGGATTGGATAAGCATATGGAGCAGAGGTCCATCAGTGTCTATTAGCCACAGCATATTGTTGGAACTCTCTGCCTGGGTCAGTAATGCTTTGTATTCTTGGTGCTTGGAGGGGTGCAGTGGGAGGGCTTCAAGTGTCCTGGCCCCACTGGTGGACCTCCTGATGGCACTTGGGTTTTTTTGGCCACCGTGTGACACAGAGTGTTGGACTGGATGGGCCATTGGCCTGATCCAACATGGCTTCTCATGTTCTTAAGATTATATTGTGAACAAATGTGAATACTCAGTATTGGGGACAGTCTTTATGAGATGATGATGAAGAATGAGGTTGTTCAGATGACTGACCAGCAGAGTGACTGTGAAAAAAGGTAGCAGATCCTCTTGATTGGAAGGAGACATTCGGTGCTCCTCACAACAGGAGCATTTGGCTTTATTCAGTAAGAAGGCCAATCCCCCTCCATTCCATAAAGTCTATATCTAATTGATATAGAAACACTTGCTCCCTTCTTCATCAGTCTGTCGCTCTTCAGTGCTATTTTATCCACATGGAAGCTGGTAACCCAAAATGGAGTGAGGGAGACGATCAGAAAAAAAAATTGGGGGGGAGGGTTATTTTTAGTAATTGCAATTGTCAGGCTGCACCTTAGATAAGGATGGTGAAGATTACATTGTGAACAAATGTGAACACTCGTATTGGGGACAGTCTTTATCAGATGATGATAAAGAATGGGGCTCTTAAGATGACTGACGGGTGAAGGGATTGGGGGGGGAAGTGATGGATTCTCTTGAACTGAAGGAGACATCCGCTGCATCTCTCAGCAGGAGTATCTGCCTTTATTCAGTAAGAATTCCAATTTTCACCATTCTATAAAGCAGGGGTGTCAAACATGTGGCCTGGAGGCCAAATCAGGACCCTGGAGGGCTCCTATCAGGCCCCCAAGCAACTGGTCGTCATCTGCGTCTTTGTCCTTCTCTCTTGCTTCCTTCTGCATCACAGCTTGCTTTGCCAGGCTTGCTCAATTGCACAGGAGCTACAGAGCAAAACCTCTGTTTTCTCCATTGGCTGAGGCTCCTCCCTTGGGGTGGAAGAGGGGAGCGGGAGAGCTTACTTTGCCAGGCTCTCTCAATTGCACAGCAGAGTTACTGAGCCAGGCCTCTCTTCCTTCTATTACCTGAGGCTCCTACCCCTCCTGGTCCCCTGGGGAAGGAAGGAAAGAGCCAGAGCTTCCTTTGCCCAGTTGCCTGGATCTCATGAGAGAAATACAAAGAAAGTAAGTCCAATGAATACTAAAGTTTTAAGCATGTTTTAAGGTTTTTTTAAGAAAAAAGATTATTTAATTGTGCACACATGGCCCGGGCCAACATGGCCCGGGCCCAACTAGGTTTCATTTATGTCAGTTCCAGCCCACATAACAAATGTTTTCGATACCCCTGCTATAAAGTATATCTCTAATTAGTATAAAAATACTTGCGCCCCTTCTTCATCAACTCTTCGCTTTCCAATACTATTTTATCTAGAGGCTGCTGGGATACCTTTTGGCTTGCTTAGTACTAGACCAGGGGTGGCCAAATAGATGGGATGGGAGGAGGGAGAGAGAGGTGGAAAGAAAGTAACTTTAACTCTAAATGCATTCTCCAAGCTGCAAGCTGGCTTGGCTTGGAGAAGTGGCTTAAAGAGACAAATGCCTTCTCCAAGCCAGCCAATAGGGCAGTGGGAGCTTCAAGAGCCTCACAATATGTATGAAAGAGCCACAAGTGGCTCCCGAGCCAGTTTGGCCACCCCTGAACTAGACTTTGACCCACTTCCTGTTTCTTCTCCTCCTAATTCTGAGAGCCTTAATGGGAAGAGCGTTTGCACCTCTAGGTAGCAAAGGCCAACCTCTGTTCTTCGGATAGCATTCCCTGTAATGAGCAGAATCGCATGTCCATAGGGTTGCCAGGTCTGTGTTGGGAAATACTTGGAGATTTTGAGGGTAGATCCGGAAGGGGCTGGGGGGTTGGGGAGGGGCCTCAGCATGGGACAGTGCCCTAGAGTCCACCCTCCTAAAGCAGCCACTTCTCCATGGGAACTGAGTTCTGCCAGCTGGAGATCAGTTGTAAAAGCAGGAGATCTCCAAGTCCCGCCTGGAGGTTAAGCAACCACCACGTTAACAACACTGTATAACTTGCTTAAATTAGCGTGTTATATTATTATTTACATGCTTATACACTCAAGTCAACAGTTGCAATTACAAGATTACATTTCCCAAAGTCATAATGTGTATCTGGAATACATTGATGAAACTGAAGTCCGTATAGAAGACACTGTTCAATTTCCAAGATGGCCATTTGACAGCAATGTGGATCCTGCGAATTTAGGGGGAGATATTTGTGAAGTTCCTGCACTGTGCATGAGGTTGGACAAGATGACCCTGGAGGTCCCTTCCAACTCTATGATTCTATGATCATGGGATTCAGGTGGGTCTTTGCTAGGACTATCTGAAGACTTGAAGATTTTTAAGCCTTGCCACTTTGAAGAACATAATTGGGAGGGACCTCGAAAAGTTGAAATATTGCAAAGCAAATGGGAAACTCCCTTCCTGAAGACGTTAGCCTGAAGAAGGGCTCTTGTTCCTGAAATGTGGATTTATCCCGAAATCGCACAGAAAGACTGTTTAATATTCATTTCTAATGGAAACATTTCAATATTTCTTTTGAGATGAACCAAACTGCAATGGACTCTATACCTTTAAGAGTTCCTTGTTATGCTTCCATGGACTGAATTTGGATGATTGTTTGGATGACGGGGGGGGGGGGGGAGGGACAGTGGCTCAGTGATAGAGCATTTGCTTGGTAAGCAGAAGGTCCCAGGTTCAATCCCCGGCATCCCCAACTAAAAAGGATCCAGGAAATAGGCGTGAAAAACCTCAGCTTGAGACCCAGGAGAGCTGCTGCCAGTCTGAGTAGACAGTACTGACTTTGATAGACCGAGGGTCTGATTCAGTAAAAGGCAGCTTAATATGTTCATATGTTGCTTCAGGTGGACTACTGCACCTTTCTTAAATCTTCGTTCGCGAAGGCAAGCCGAGAGAGAAAGAGCTTCAGGAATTTCCAATTTGTCAACCTGCCTTAAAATTTGGGCCCGCAATAATTTTCTTTGTGCTCTGTATATATGTATGATCCTTATTTCATTGTATAAGCGTCTTAGAACATAGAAGTGATTTTTTTTGTCATTCCAGGACTGGAAAACAGGCAAGAGACCAATGGTGCAAATGGGAAAGAATCTTTTATTATTCAGCTTTAAAAATCCCTACCCATTTTGCAACGCTGCTTCCCCAGGGGACTCCAGCAAAAGACGCAATTAGAAGAGTCGGGTTCCCAGAGACTGCATTTGAAGAGTTATTTAATTACCACCGTGCAAAATGTATTTTAAAAATCAAGTGCGCAATGAACAAGGATTCAAAAGCAGGCATTAAAAAGAGTCACTCGTTAAAATGCAGAGAGCTCCTTCCGTTCTTGTGATTGCAATATGAAGAGAAGAAAGGGAGATTCTCTGAGTGCAAAAGTGATAAAATAAGTGGTCCAGTAGAGGGGCAAGTTTTCTTTGCTACAGCTACGAAAAACTAGCAAAAAACCTGCATGGGATGTGGGAATGAGTGAATATAGCATCTAAATCGGGCATGTCAAACATGCAGCCTGGGGGCCAAATCAGGCCCCCTAGCAACTGGCTGTCATCTGCTTCCTTCTCCCTGTCTCTTGCTTCCTTCGGCATCACAGCTTCCTTTGCTAGGCTTGCTCAATTGCACAGGAGCTACTGAGCAAAGCCTCTATTTTCTCCATTGACTGACAATCCTCCCTTGGGGAAGAAAGGGGGAAGAGATAGCTCGCTTTGCCAGGCTCTCTCAATCGCACAGCAGAGCTACTGAGCCAAGCCTCTCTTCCTTCTATTGGCTGAGGCTCCTCCTTCTCCTGATCCCTGGGGAAGGAAGGAAAGCAGGGCCAGATTAACAATTAGGCCAAGTAGGCACCGGCTTATGGGCCCCCATGCCTTTAGGGGCCCCGGGCCAGCTTCTCCCCCCAGTTTCCCCCCTGCTTGCAGCCCAACCAGCCTGCACGCGCAGCCAGCAATGGAGCCGCTCTTTGCGCGACTTGCATGGTGCGGCTGATGCTGGCATTGTCACCAAGTTTGCCTCTCTCTGCCTTTCCCCCGCGGCTTTTCCAAAGGGGCTTCTGAGAAGGTGCCCTCAGGCTGCCGCAGGGTCTACAGGCAGCGGGGTGCCATTCCAACTCTGAGATCATTTGCCAGGGGGCCCCTAAGATTTTGACTGCCTAGGGGCCTCCAAAGGGTTTAATCTGCCCCTGAAGGAAAGAGCCAGAGCTTCATTAGGGTTTGTAGAGTCTTTCGGGATCAAGTGCCGTGTTCTACTGGAGAAAGTTTTCCTTCCAGACGTTTCGTTCTCAGCTGCGGAGAGCATCCTCAGTGGCGTTGCAGCCGGAGCAGGCGCTCTGACCTTCTTGGCTGCTGTGCAAATCTTTGATAGCCAGAGCTTCCTTTGCCTAGTTCCCTGGAGAAATACAAAGAAAGCACCTAAGACCAATGAGTGCTAATGTTTTAAGCATGTTTTATTTAGTTTTTATATATATATATATATATATATATATATACATATATATATATATATATATAAATTGTGTTTGTGTCCTTTATCATGTTTATATTTCTGCTACCTAATCTTAAATAGGTACAGACATTGCCTGGCCCGACATGGACCTGGCCCAACAAGATCTCATTTATGTCAGCTCCGGCCCTCATAACAAATGAGTTTGATACCCCTGATCTAAATGGTCTCTGTAGCCATTGTGTTAAGGTGTGTAGGTGGGTCTTTACTAGGGCTGTCAATCAATGGCCGATGAAAGTTCTCTGGGTGACCTCCTGGGTTGCCAACTCTGGGTACAGAAATTCCTGGAGATTTGGGGATGGAGGGCAGGGTTATAGGAGGCAAGGCACCTTGGCAGAGTATAACTCCATAGAGTCCACCCTCCAAAGCAGCCATGTTCACCGGGTGAACTGATATCTGTTGGCTGGAGATCGACTGTAATTTCGAAATATCTCCAGACCCCACCCAGAGGTTGGCAACCCAACATCAGGCCCTTCACACACTATCCAAATGGCCTACCTCGCAGTGGTGGGGCCAGGGGATCCCCGGGTTTGGAGGCCATCCTGCCACTTCAGGGCCATCAGAGAGCGGGGGGGGGGGAGGTATGTCTGCGGGGCACTCCATTATTCCCTATGGAGAGCATTCAATGAAATTGCTGAGCAGTCGGGTTAGAACGGATAAAAAGAAGTCCTTCTTCACCCAAAGAGCGATTAACACATGGGATTCACTGCCACAGGAGGCGGTGGCAGCTGCAAGCATAGATCGCTTCAAGAGGGGATTGGATAAGCATATGGAGCAGAGGTCCATCAGCGGCTCTTAGCCACAGCGTATTGCTGGAACTCTCTGTCTGGGGCAAGCGATGTTCTGTATTCTTGGTGCTTGCGGGGAGGCAAAGTGGAAGGGCTTCTAGACCCACTTGTGAACCTTCTGATGGCCCTTGGGTGTTGGGGGTTTTTTGGCCACTGTGTGACACAGAGTGTTGGACTGAATGGGCCATTTAGGGGAGGGATGGTGGCTCAGTGGTAGAGCATCTGCTTGGGAAGCAGAAGGTCCCAGGTTCAATCCCTGGCATCTCCAAAAAAGGGTCCAGGCAAATAGGTGTGAAAAATCTCAGCTTGAGACCCTGGAGAGCCGCTGCCAGTCTGAGAAGACAATACTGACTTTGATGGACCAAAGGTCTGATTCAATATAAGGCAGCTTCATATGTTCATATGTTCATTGACCTGATCCAACATGGCTTCTCTTCTGTTCTTATGATTCCAATAGGGTATAATGAATTAATCTGTGGGTATCTGGGGCTCTGAAGGGGGGCTGTTTTTTGCGGTAGAGGCACCAAATTTGCAGCATAGCATCTGGTGCCCCTCCTCAAAACACCCTCCAGGTTTCAAAAAGATTGGACAAGGTGGTCCAATTCTATGAGCCCTGAAAGAAGGTGCCCCTATGCTTCATTATTTCCAATGGAAGAAAGGCGTTTAAAAGGTGTGCGGTCCCTTTGGAGTTCAATTGTGCTTGTCACACCCTTGCTCCTGGTTCCACCTTCAATGTCTCCTGGCTCCACCCCCAAAGTCCCCAGATATTTCTTGTATTGGAACTAGCAACCTTACCTTGAAAACCAGACACAGGCCTCTCCATCAAGACAGAGTGATTACTTTGTAAAGCAAGCAAAGTAAAATGAAATATAATTCCCCCACTCCCTGTGCAAACAACCTTGTCCTCATTCTGAACTGACTTCACTTCCCATCAGTGATGTCACCTTGTGGTCAAGACAGATTGGCTGCCTTGCATTCTGATGTCATTCTGTTTACTATGTGATCCTTTCTTGGTTGGGCTCATCTGAGTGAGCGGTTCAGAAAGGAGAAAAAAAAACTACAGGTCGATAGAACAGAGGCACATCAGACAGGATTGAGGAATGGTGAACAAAGTCACAATTAAAGGGGTTTAAACCAACAATTTAGCAAATTTATGCTTGCAAAATCAAAAGGGAGGGCTCTGTGACACAGCCTTAATTTGCAGTACAAGCTGTTTTCATATTCCAACACTGGAGCAATCAAGGAGTTTAACTAAATTTAATTAACACATACAAATGACCTAAGATGAAATACCCTCACAGCTAAAATTAATATATAGATCAATGTAATTCTGTTCTGTAATATGTCTGAGGGTGAATTAGAACAGCTTGGATGTTGCAATTCATGTTCCCTATATCCTATATAGATCTACAGTATAAAATGTATTAACTAAAAATATTAAAGTAGGAAGCGACTCTGCATGAAGGAGGAGGAGAAGGAGAAGGAGGAGACTGAATCAGAAGAAGAAGAAGAAGAAGAAGATATTGGATATGTATCCCGCCCTCCACCCCGAAGAGTCTCAGAGCGGCTCACGATCTCCTTTCCCTTCCTTCCCCACAACAAACACCCTGTGAGGTGGGTGGGGCTGGAGAGGGCTCTCACAGCAGCTGCCCTTTCAAGGACAACCTCTGCCAGAGCTATGGCTGACCCAAGGCCATGCTAGCAGGTGCAAGTGGAGGAGTGGGGAATCAAACCCGGTTCTCCCAGATAAGAGTCCGCACACTTCACCACTACACCAAACTGGCTCTCCCTTCACTTGGATGCATCACTTGGATGCATCCTGCCCTTCACTTGGATGCACAGACCAGTTTACAATCTCCTTTCTGCGGCTTCTTTTTTGTAGCAGGAACTCCTTTACACATTAGGTTACACTCCACCCCACCCCGCCCCGATGGAGCCAATCCTCCAAGAGCTTACAGGGCTCTTAGTACGGGGCCTACATTAAGCTGAGGGAATCGGCTATATCAGCGGGGTGTAGCCTAGGGTTGCCAAATCTTGGGGGCGGACCCAGGATACTTTGGAGGTGGAGCCAGGAGACATTAGGGGTGGGGCCAGGAGCAAGGTTGTGACAAGCATAATTGAACTCCAAAGGGAGTTCTGGCCGTCACATTTATAGGGACTACACACCTTTCAAATGCCTTCCCTCCACTGGAAATTGAAGGATAGGGGCACCTGCAATTTTGAGCTGTATCAACAGTATAGTGTCCATATCATGTGAAGTGATGGTATCACTGTACTCTGCTCTGGTAAGACCTCACCTGGAGTCTTGTATTCAGTTTTGGGCACCATATTTTAAGAAGGATATAGACAAGATAGAACGGGTCCAGAGGAGGGCAATGAAGATGGTGAGGGGTCTGGGGACCAAGTCCTATGAAGAAAGGTTGAAGAAGCTGGGGAAGTTTAGCCTGGAGAGGAAGTGGCTGAGAGGTGATATGATCACCATCTTCAAGTACTTGAAGGGCTGTCATATAGAGGATGGTGTGGAATTGTTTTCTGTGGCCCCAGAAGGTAGAACAAGAACCAATGGGTTGAAATTAAATCAAAAAAGTTTCCGGCAACATTAGGAAGAACTTCCTGACCGTTAGAGAGGTTCCTCAGTGGAACAGGCTTCCTTGGGAGGTGGTGGGCTCTCCTTCTTTGGAGGTTTTTAAACAGAGGCTGGATGGCCATCTGACAGCAATGTGGATCCTGTGAATTTAGGGGGAGGTATTTGTGAGTCACCTGCATTGTGCAGGGGGTTGGACTAGATGACCCTGGAAGTCCCTTCCAACTCTATGATTCTAAGAAGACACATGTTGAACTCTAGGTGATCTTCCTTTCCACTTCTCCAATTATGTACAACAGGTGTTTTGTGTGAGGACTAGTGATACGATAGCACAGGCACCGGTGTATTAAGCACAATATATCCTTCATAACCTCACTAGTTGAATTATCACTCACACACAAAAAGTGTGTAAGCAAACATTTAGTGCACAGTTTATAATAAGTCCATATAGCAAAAGAATAGAACGAACACTCACACAACGCTCCCCCAGACTGTTTTCTAAAGTCACATCTCAGAGGCACTGCCTTCAGCCGCTTCTTGCAGTTCAGAATCTGGGTGGAGACAGGGGCATCCTTCTGCACAACTTCTCACAAAGAGATCAAAAGACCGTATTTCCTGGATTTCCTACGGTTTTGTTGGTTTTACCCCTCATCAGTCCTCTCTCAATGCTGCTACAACTGGAGCCACAGTACAAAGTATACAATCACGGATCAACGCGTACATGCTCACGTCTCTGCTACTGGCTCTCCTTCCCACAAGAACTTCCACTCTCAAAAAACATAACATTGTAATACTTCCAATAATCAATTTCTGCCAAGAATCAAATTGATTCTTGGAAGTATTACAACGATATGTCTTTTGAGAGTGGAAGTTCTTGTGAAAAGTGAATAAGACATGGCTTAGATAAAGCTTACAGCGAAAAAGGGGAAAAGTAGACCATAAGAACATAAGAGAAGCCATGTTGGATCAGGCCAATGGCCCATCCAGTCCAACACTCTGTGTCACATAAGAATATAAGAGAAGCCACGTTGGATCAGGCCAATGGCCCATCCAGTCCAACACTCTGTGTCACACAGTGGCCAAAAAAATTATATATATATACACACATATACATATATAAACACACTGTGGCTAATAGTCACTGATGGACCTCTGCTCTATATTTTTATCTAATCCCCTCTTGAAGCTGTCTATGCTTGTAGCTGCCGCCACCTCCTGTGGCAGTGAATTCCACATGTTAATCACCTTTTGGGTGAAGAAGTACTTCCTTTTATCTCTTTTAACCTGACTGCTCAGCAATTTCATCAAATGCCCACCAGTTTTGCCTGTCAGCTTTACTCCCTTGTGGAAATTAATTTTTGACTTTGAAGAATTTCTATACCCTTGTGGTCGTGGTCTACCACAACAAATGAATAAATATTTTTGGACATAATTTCAGTTTTTTGTATTGGCTTGTCAAGGGTTAACTCTGTTACAGGAGTCAGTGATCCACGGTGTCTATGCTTGCTCTCCAGTCCCTCCTGGGGATTGTCAACCCTAGTTTTGAGAGAAGGATTGGTCTCTAAAAAGTCTGAAATCCAGCCATACCCAGACTAATCTCAACAGTTGCCTCCTTTTTTGTATGTGAGCAGCAGGCTCGATTTTTGGATTAGAATTCTGGCATCTCTCTCTTCTCACCACGATTTGATGAATGGACTTAATGACTTAATAAGTGCTTTCTGCTTCCAAATCCTATGAGCGATATCTCCCATTGGCCGTGAGGTGTTTGCTTTATTTCCACTGCCGGTGGTAGAAGGTGTCTGGTCTGGGTGATGAATGGAGTAATTAGGGACTTTCAATTGCATGTGGAGCAACTTATTTTAGTAAATGATGAATAAGGTCTCATTTCTTCTTTGCAACTTTCTCAGCGGAGATTTGCTGTTCTCCGTTCTCCCTGAGTAAGTGAGGAAGTTCCAGGGCCATCTTTTGAACAGAGTCCATTTCCTCGGGGGTGAAGAGAGTTTGGAACTCTTTGGAGCCATATATCATACTTTCCATTCTACTGCACCAGGCCAGCAAGTTCTTCTGCTTCTAGTGTCGTGGCCCCACTGGTGGACCTACTGAGGGCACTTGGGTTTTTTGGCCACTGTGTGACACAGAGTGTTGGACTGGATGGGCCATTGGCATGATCCAACATGGCTTCTCTTATGTTCTTCTGTGACACAGTGTTGGACTGGATGGGCCACTGGCCTGATCCAACATGGCTTCTCTTATGTTCTTATGTGACACAGAATGTTGGACTGGATGGGCCACTGGCCTGATCCAACATGGCTTCTCTTATGTTCTTATGTGACACAGAATGTTGGACTGGATGGGCCACTGGCCTGATCCAACATGGCTTCTCTTATGTTTTTATGTGACACAGAGTGTTGGACTGGATGGGCCACTGGCCTGATCCAACATGGCTTCTCTTATGTTCTTATGCATGGGATAGAGGAGGTAGAGAAAGAAGTACTTTTCTCCCTTTCTCACAGTACAAGAACTCATGGGCACTCGATGAAATTGCTGAGTAGTCAAGTTAGAACTGATAAAAGGAAGTAGTTCTTCACCCAAAGGGTGATTAGCTAGGCTTCCCAACCCTCCCACCCTGGCGGGGGATCCCCGAATTTGCAGCCTCTTCCCCCACTCTCCAAAAATCCGGAAGCGGGGGGAGGGGGGAAACGGCACCAAGGAGTGTGGCGAGCCATGAGTCCGGGTCCTTCTGAGCCCATCTCGGAGGAGCAGCTAGGTGAAGCGGAGAACGATTCCCATAGGTAGCACTATTATACTACCCAGGTGTAATCCGCTACATCCAAGGTTTCTAAATGGTTTCCTTTGCATCCACCAATGCTTACATTGGTTTCTTTGCCGACCAACCACGATTCAGCGCGCTGAAGGGAACGAGCAAGGCGCGCGGCTGATTGGAAGCAGAGTAAAGAGAGGCGGGTGGAAGAAAGCGTAGGCGAGCGGCGATTGTTTAGATTAAGCTCCTGCCAGGGACCACAAGAGCAAAACAGATTGGTAGAGGAAGGGTGGAGGCGTGGTCTCTCCCGTGGAATGGAGGGGTAATCTCAGGCGCGAAGTGTCGAGATTGGGGGTGACACGCATATTGCGGCACAATGATTGGCCGCGTCACTGCCGTGTCGTTAAACCGGCTGTGCGTGGAGTGGGTTTAGTGTGGCCGGGAGCTGTTAGATGCAAGAGAAGGGAGTGGGATCTGTCATGGCATGGGTGTCGGTGCTTGGAGTTTTGGTGCTGGAAAATCCAAGCCCCTTCAGCCACCCGCTTCGTTTCCAGGTGCAGTTTGATTGCGGAGAGGCTTTGCCGCATGGTAAGTGGGGAGGGAGGGAGGCGCCATCTCTTTCTTCTCGCTTGGATGCCCAGGTAGGGGAAGGGCTCGGGCTCTACCCGTCAGAGCAGCTGCCTCCCATGTCCACTGACTAAAGCAGGCAGAGGGTCTTCATATCTTGCCACATGGAGAGGGGGGCGGAAGAGAGACTTGTGTGTTCCCACGAGAGGGTAATTGATCTGTGGGTATTGGGGGCTCTGGGGGGGGCTATGTTTTGAGGTAGAGGCACCAAATATTTAGTATAGCATCTAGTGCCTCTCCCCAAAATACCCCCCAAGTTTCAAAACGATTGGACCAGGAGGTCCAATTCTATGAACCCCAAAAGATGGTGCCCCTATCCTTCATTATTTCCTATGGAAGAAAGGCATTTAAAAAGGTGTGCTGTCCCTTTAAATGTGATGGTCAGAACTCCCTTGGAGTTCAATTATGCTTGTCACACCCTTGTTCCTGGCTCCACCCCCAATGTCTCCAGATATTTCTTGAATTGGACTTGGCAACCCTATGATTAGCACATGGAATCCACTGCCACAGGAGGTGGTGGTAGCTACAAACAAGGACAGCTTCAAGAGGGGATTGGATGAACATCTGGAGCAGGGGTCCATCAGTGGTTATTAGCCACAGCATATTGTTGGAACTCTCTGTCTGGGTCAGTAATGCTTTGTATTCTTGGTGCTTGGGGAGCACAATGGGAGGGCTTCTAGCGTCGTGGTCCCACTGATGGACCACCTGAGGGCACTTGGGTTTTTTGGCCACTATGTGACACAGAGTGTTGAACTGGATGGGCTATTGGCCTGATCCAACATGGCTTCTCTTATGTTCTTATGTGACACAGAGTGTTGAACTGGATGGGCCATTGGCCTGATCCAACATGGCTTCTCTTATGTTCTTATGTGACACAGAGTGTTGAACTGGATGGGCCATTGGCCTGATCCAACATGGCTTCTCTTATGTTCTTATGTGACACAGAGTGTTGAACTGGATGGGCTATTGGCCTGATCCAACATGGCTTCTCTTATGTTCTTATATGTTTAGCTTTCTGCTAGAAAAAGCTTCCTGACAGTTCAAGCGGTTCCTCAGTGGAAGAGGCTCCCTCGGGAGGTGGTGGGCTCTCCTTCTTTGGAGGTTTTTAAACAGAGGCTACATTGCCATCAGGCAGCCATATTGATTCTGTGAATTTAGGCAGATTTGCTGAGCAGACAGGTTAAAACGGATAAAAAGAAGTACTTCTTCACCCAAAGGGTGATTAACATGTGGAATTCACTGCCACAGGAGGTGGTGGCGGCCACAAGTATAGCCACCTTCAAGAAGGGTTTAGATAAAAATATGGAGCACAGGTCCATCAGTGGCTATTAGCCACAGTGTATGTGTGTATATAAATTTTTTTGCCACTGTGTGACACAGAGTGTTGGACTTGATGGGCCGTTGGCCTGATCCAACATGGCTTCTCTTATGTTCTTATGTGAGGGGGAAGGCAGGAAGGGATGAGCTGGTGCTTGGCTCTCATGGCCCTTTCTTAAATGCTCAGGGTAATGCCCATTTCTGTTTTGGAGTCAGACAGGAATTTTCCTCCAGGCCAGACTGGCCAAGGAATTCTGGAGGGGGATTTTTTGCCTTCCTCTGGGCTTAGAGCAGGGGTCAGTGAGGGTGTGGGGGGAAGTAGCTGTGAATTTCCTGCATTGTATTGAGGGTGGACTAGATTACCCTGGAGGTCCCTTCCAGCTCTAGGTTTCTAAGCCACCTTTAAAAGTCTTTTGCCTTGAAAATGCCATGAGGAGTTGCTTGCCACCATGAGTCAGGTGTGACTTGGAGGCAAGATTTTAAAAAAAAAAAACAAATAGCAGGCTTCATGTAGAACAGGTGTGATGTAGTAATCAGATTGTTAGTCCAGAGAAACCCAAAAGGAAATCCCCACTTGACCTCGTAGCTCATGAGGTGACTTTGGGTTAATCACTCTCTTTCAGCCTCATTTACCTCACCAGTTCATTATGAGGATAAAATCACGAGACAACTTGATATGCCACCCTGAGTTCCTCAGAGGCAGGGTGATAATAATGATAAGACTGGTGATTTCAGGATGAGTTACTGTAGCAGCAACCTTAGCTGTTGGTGGTCAGGCAGAAACGAGGCCACAGGCAAAATCAGGAAGAAACAGCCGTTTATTTAACGTGTACACCAGGGGTCCTCAACCTTTTTAAATAGGGGGCCAGTTCACTGTCCCTCAGACTGTTGGAGGGCCGGACTGCCGTTACTGTACAAGGCCGCGGGCCGTTAGTTCTCCGTCTTCTGCATCTCTCTCCCTTCCCCACACCACACACCCTGGCCTGGAAACTCACCTCACCTTGGTATCACCTCACACTCTGTCTCTGCCGCCTCAGCCCAGTGCCGGAAGTGTGCGTTGCTAACGCAAGTTTAGGTTGAACGTCACTTCCGGTCTGATTTTGCCATAACCCGGCGGGCCGCATAAACGTCCTCAGCGGGCCGCATCTGGCCCGCGGGCCGTAGGTTGAGGACCCCTGGTGTACACGGACCCCAGATCAGACTCATGTCTAAACACATCCGGGAGCCCCAATTTCAGGAAGGTCTACAGTTTTATAGCCACAGACAATCATTTTCAGTAAACAATCGCACAGTTACAGGAAAGGACCCCCCCATATCCCATACATCATTACAAGCGCCATATTACTAAAGGAACAAGGAGGAGACAGGGAAGGTCTTTCCATACATGGCATTGATGTTGCTAACACTCTTGCAGCAATATCCTTCATCAAAAACACATTTGCACCTTTGACTTGCTCCCAAGAGATTTTCCAAGGTACATTTGCTCAACGCTTAGTGCTTATTCCAGCCAGTTTCTAGTTCCTCTTTTAGGCAGCTGCGGAAGAATTAACTTCCTCTTTTGCTGCCTTATGCTTCTACAAGTTGGACACACTGCTAACTCCCCTTTCCTCCCTTACGCAATCTAGGGGTGCAGTCAGAAGTACCATTAGTGCCAACACAGCTCTGTCTGGCTGACGGATTAAATGTGTTCGTTCAGACATCCACATCGAGCGTCATCCAGGCTTGCTACGCCTGAATGGTGCATTAATTTGACAGCACAGAAAGTCCGGCCCTTTTTCAAAACAGTGGCACAAGATCGGCTTTTTGCTGTTTGGACAGCTCACGCGCGATACTGCCTCCCACCTTTAAAAAAAAAAAAAAGCCCCAGCAGACATGTGCATTGCCAGATCATCAGGGAATCTGAGGTGACGCTTCTGCTTCTCCAATCAACACAGGATTGGAGGGGGGAGGGGAAACGTTATCCCACTATTCAGAACAGGAAAAATCTTTTTTTTCAATGTGGAGGATTTCCAGATATCATTGTCACTGCCAATTTCTAGGAAAGTAATTCCTGGCAGTTCCTTGGTTTGAATCGGCAACGTTAATTCCAGAAACTTTCCCCCTTCTCCCCTGCCTCTGAAGCAATGTTTGATTTCCCAGCTCCAAACAGTTGGGCACATGTTCAATGGACCCCCCCCCTCCCAGAAATCACCATCTGATCACGCATGCTCCAAGAAATGAGTGTGATAGTATTGGATGTCTGATTGCGCAACAACAGAATGAATCGCATTCTTGGATGCTCGTCTGAACTGCCCTGCATCGAATCAATATTCAGCGGTTCAGATTTGAGCGCTACACACCTGCTTTTAATGGTACGTGTGACCACACCCTAGAATTATTTCACAGAGGCATCTAGCAAGCACTTTTATAATCTCTTTGACCTTTTGTTTTCTTGTGCCTAATCGATGGCTTTAGGTGAGGGTCTTGTAGTCTGTGTTTGGTGGGGCTTTTAAGAAATAAAAGCTGATGATCACTCCATTCCCTGCCTTTCCCCCAACTGGAGGATAACACCTGCTACGAAGCCACTACATAACTCTTTTGAGGGGATACACCATTTTGTTATTTTCCCCTCAAGCTTGCAATTCCTGGCCATCTCTCATAATTGGCTGAGAGAGTACAGCCACCATTATAGATACGGCTCTAACCTCATCAGATCAAAGTTCTTGAGAATGTTTAGGCTCCATGACCAATTAGTCACATCAAGCAAAGGAGAGGGCCTGGCCTCATTTTGGGCAGGAGCTCACAGGAGCAGAGCTCCGGAACCTCTAAATTTTATTGTGCTCTCTTTCTTTCTTACCCCCCCTTCCCCCAAATACTTGCTTCTGTGCTCATTGAGTCAGTTTGGTGTAGTGGTTAAGTGCAGGGACCCTTATCTGGGAGAACTGGGTTTGATTCCTCACTCCTCCACCTGCAGCTGCTGAAATGGCCTTGGGTCAGCCATAGCTCCCTTATCTGGGAGAACCGAGTTGGATTCCCCACTCCTCCACTTGCACCTGCTGGAATGGCCTTGGGTCAGCCATAGCTCTCTTATCTGGGAGAACCGGGTTTGATTCCCCACTCCTCCACTTGCAGCTGCTGGAATGGCCTTGGGTCAGCCATAGCTCTCTTCTGGAAGAACCAGGTTGGATTCCCCACTCCTCCACTTGCACCTGCTGGAATGGCCTTGGGTCAGCCATATAAATCCAATATCATCATCATTGTTTAAGCCCCCAATAAGAATTTTGCTGAGTTCTAAGATTTAACCAATAGGAGCCCCATGGCACGGCATGGTAAAGCTGCAGTACTGCAGTCTGAGCTCTCTGCTCATGACCTGAGTTTGATCCTGGCAGAAGCTGGGTTCAGGTAGCCAGCTCCAGGTTGACTCAGCCTTCCATCCTTCCAAGGTCGGTAAAATGAGTACCCAGCTTGCTGGGGGGGAAGTGTAGATGACTGGGGAAGGCAATGGCAAATCACCCCGTAAGAAGTCTGCTGTGAAAAACGTTGTGATGCGATGTCACCCCAAAGTCGGAAACGACTGGTGCTTGCACAGGGGACCACCTTTACCTTTTTAAGATTCGACACAACTTTCTAATATTACCCTCACAAAAAAAAAAAAAGGGGAAAATAGCCAAAACATACAGAGCAGACAGATGGAAATCTTCATCTTGCCATTGTGGCCACATAGGAGAAAGTAATTTTAAAAGTATGACGGGAGGAAGGTTTTGTTATGACAATTATAATTCAAGAAGTATTTGAAGGTAGATGCAGAGCTGATATAGTTTAGTATACCTTCCGATGATGACCGGGGACGTGGCATATGCAAATGAGTTGTGCTAAAGAGCTCTGGCACCTCTTTTTCCACAAAATGACCTCTGGAGATTTATAATCTCCAGGGTCTGATCTCCAAACACCACCCCATGTTTTGTATCCTGACGTCACTGCGGTGTTGATATGGGGAGCCGAACTGACCTTGAGCCAGGGCATTTTTTTTTTTAAGCAGCAACGCACAGGAACGCAATTCTGACTGTCTTGGGGTCAGGGGTGTGGCCTAATATGCAAATACATTCCTGTTGGGCTTTTTCTACAAAAAAAGCTGTGCGTGAAACATTGGTGACATCAGGGGGTGTGGCCTAAATTACAAATGAGTCCCTGCTGGCTTTTTCTACAAAAGAAAAGCCCTGTCTTGAGCCAATGAACTTGGGAGAGTACAGAGCAGGCCTCGGATTCAGTGGGAGTTCACAGGAGCAGAGCTCTTGAACCTTTCTGAGAGTTCCTCCTGCTCCTTCTGGGAGTTCCACCTCTTTGTCCATTGAATAGTAGGTGCAGCTGCATCACAATCCCTGGATGAGCTCCGCCACCTATTTTTTCTGCAAAACGACCCCGTGTGGCAGAGCATTTCTGCTAGCCCTTTATGTTACGAAACGAAGGGGGGTGGGTGGGAAGAGTCATAGCTCGTCAGACAAAAAATGTTAAAGAGTTCACAGAATTGTATACTTAAGGGAGATGGATGAATCTGCGCTGAATTTGCCTACTGCAATGGCTTGCCGGTGTGAATTTCTCAATAAATCACAGGATTCGTTAACTAGAAAACAGCTTTCTTTGATGGCAAGAAACAATTATTTTCCAAGGACTAGGATGAATGAGTGAGATGGTTGGGTTTTATTCGTTTTTCAGAGCTGAGAAATTTATTATCAGATCATGTAAGTAACTGTTGTTGCAATACTGACTGAGTCGCAGTGGTAGATTGATGAAAGATAGAATTAGTAGCCACATTGATGAACAAAAGCTATTGAGGAAGAATCCGCATGGATTCTGTAAGGGAAGATCTTGTCTCATCAAGCTTTTCGGGTCTTTTGAGGCTGGGGTGAACAAACATGTAGACAAGGATGACCCAATAGTTCAGGGGTGTTGAACACATTTGTGATGAGGGCTGGATCTGACATAAGAAGAAGAAGAAGATAAGAAGATATTTGATTTATATCCCGCCCTCCACTCCGAAGAGTCTCAGAATGGCTCACAATCTCCTTTACCTTCCTCCCCCACAACAGACACCCTGTGAGGTGGGTGGGGCTGGAGAGGGCTCTCACAGCAGCTGCCCTTTCAAGGACAACCTCTGCCAGAGCTATGGCTGACCCAAGGCCATGCTAGCAGGTGCAAGTGGAGAAGTGGGGAATCAAACCCGGTTCTCCCAGATAAGAGTCCGCACACTTAACCACTACACCAAACCTTGACACCTTGTTGGGCTGGGCCATGTGTGTACCTATTTAAGATTAGGTAGCAGAGATATAAACTTTATAAAGGACACAGACAAGCACAATTAAAACTTGCTTAAAACATTAGCACCCGTGAGTCTTAAAGGTGCTTTCTTTGTATTTCTCCCATGGGATCCAGGAAACTGAGCAAAGGAAGCTCTGGCTCTTTCCTTTCTTCCCCGGTGGACTGGGGGAGAGGAGCCTCAGCTAATAGAAGGAAGAGAGGCATGGCTCAGTAGCTCTGCTGTACTGTTGAAAGAGCCTGGGAAAACAAGCTCTGCCTCCCCCCCCACTTCCTCTCCAAGGGAGGAGCCTCAGCCAATGGAGAAAACAGAAGTTTTGCTCTGTAGCTCCTGTGCAATTGAGAGAGCCTGGCAAAACAAGCTCTCCCACTCCCCTTCTCAAGGGAGAAGCCTCAGCTAATGGAGAAAATAGAGACTTTGCTCTGTAGCTCCTGTGCGATTGAGCAAGCCTGGCAAAGCAAGCCATGATGCAGAAGGAAGCAAGAGAGAGGGAGAAGGAAGCAGATGACAGCCAGTTGCTCAGGGGCCTGATAGGAGCCCTCCGGAGGCCTGATTCAGCCCCCAAACTGCATGTTTGACACTTCTGCAATAAATGTTGTTTCCCTAGACTTCCAGAAAGCTTTTCTCCCTTTCTCACAGTACATGAATTTGCAGGCACGCCATGAAATTAATGAGCAGTAGGCTTAGAACAGATAAAAGGAAGTCCTTCTTCACCCAAAGGAGTCATTCACACGTGGAATTCACTGCCGCAGGATGTGGTGGCGGCTACAAGCACAGACAGCAGCAAGAGGGGATGAGGGTTTTTTTCCAGTTTGTTTCAACTTCTATCCCACTCCGTTTCCACACGCAGGGCTCAAGGTGGCATACAACATGTAATATGCATTAATACATAATAAAATACGTACAATAAAATGAAGCTTCGGTACCATTCAGCAAAAGGAGTTCCGTGATGCAAAATGGTAAGCTGCAGTACTGCAGTCCAAGTTCTGCTCATGACCTGAGTCCAATCCTGGCGGAAGCTGGGTTCAGGTAGCCGGCTCAAGGTTGGCTCAGCCTTCCATCCTTCTGAGATTGGTAAAAGGAGTACCCAGCTTGCTGGTGGTGAAGTGTAGATGAAGAAGATATTGGATTTATATCCCGCCCTATATTCTGGATCTCAGAGTCTCAGAGCAATCTCCTTTACCTCCCCCCACCCACACAACAGACACCCTGTGAGGTAGGTGGGGCTGAGAGAACTCTTACAGCAGCTGCTCTTTCAAGGACAACTCCTACAAGAGCTATGGCTGACCCAAGGCCATTCCAGCAGCTGCAAGTGGAGGAGTGAGGAATCAGATCCGGTTCTCCCAGATAAGATTCTGCGCATTTCACCACTACACCAAACTGGCTCCAAACTGACTGAGGAAGACAATGACAAACAACCCTATAAAAATCTGCCAAGAAAACACAATGATGTGACGTCACCCCGTAGGTAACGACTTGGTACTTGCACAGGGGACTACCTTTACTGTTCAGCGATATGATCTACTGTCGGATGGTGTCATACATCTATCCTGCAGATAGCTGGGGTGGCTGGCATACAATCCATATTCCACCCATGTGGAGAATCTTAAACAGAAGAAAACAGAGAATGGATTGGGGGGGGGGGCGGACCTGGAAGGCCGCTGATCTCTCAAACCATTGCTGTCCTCAATCATTTGCCTGGCAGAACAGACTTAGATACACATATGGAGCAGAGGTCCATCAATGGCTATTAGCCACAAGGTATAGATGGAATGCTCTGTCTGGGTCAGTGATGCCCTTGGTATTTGGAAGGCAACAGAGGGAAGGCATCTGGAGTTCTGGCCCCGCTAGTGGACTTCCTAATGAACCCTGGTTTTAAGCCACTGTGTGACACAGAATGTTGGACTGGATGGGCCATTGGTCTGATTCAGTGTGGCTTCTTTTAGGTTCTTAAGAGCAGAGGTCCATGAGTGGCTATTAACCACAAGGTATAGCAGAGTGGTAAAGCTGCAGTACTGCAGTCCAAGCTCTGCTCACAACCTGAGTTCAATCCCAGCGGAAGCTGGGTTCAGGTAGCTGGCTGAAGGTTGAGTCAGCCTTCCATCCTTCCGAGGTCAGTAAAATGAGTCCCCAGTAGATGACTGGGGGAGGCGATGGCAAAACATCCCGTAAAAAGTCTGCCGTGAAAACGTTGCGATGTGACATCACCCCAGAGTCAGAAACGACTGGTGCTTGCACAGGGAGCTACCTTTACCTATAGAGGGAACACTGTGTCTGGGGCAGTGATGCTCTGTATCCTTGGTGCTTGGGAGGCAACAGTGGGAGGGCTTCTGGAGTTGTGGCCCCACTGGTGGACCTCCTGGTAGCACCTGCTTTTGGCCATTCTGTGACACAGAGTGTTGGACTGGATGGACCATTGGCCTGATCCAACATGGCTTCTCTTATATTCCTCTGAGTCCATATTAGATAAGGATCCTGAGTTTGTTTGTGTGTTTTTTTAAATAAAGATTTGGGAGAGAAGTGACTAAGTCAATGTTGGATGCAAATCAGGAACTGAACATCAGGATGAGGAAGGCATCACAATGAGTCATTCTTGTTGACTTCAGACGTTGCCAGCTTCATTGATCTAGTCCGCTTCATTTTCATTGCTGTAGCTGTCGATTCTCTTTTACATTTTTAATGCCTTTTAACAGCCCTTCAAGACTGCTGCTAAATACATTTTGATGTCATTTGGAAGCAGTTTATATGCAATTGACTCACAACTGGAAAAAATGTGTACATTTTGATGGGACTAATTCAGTAGAAGTAAACAGATCCTATTGAGAAACAGTAGAAGTAATTATTGTGTTTTAACAATTTATTAATAACACATGGTTACAATATTTAATTATCTTTTTTTTTCTTATACTAAACCATATGATATTTCACCCCCCTCCCTCCAATATTGACTTCTCCGAAGTTATAAATTTGCATTTAATTCTAAAGGTACCACTAATCTATCAAAATATAATACTTTTGATTAATACTAAAAATTGTCCAATGTCTTTTTACGTTCCACTCTTTCTCCATGTAACCTTTGAATTTCTTCCACTCCTTTTTGAATAAGTCTAAGTCATAGTCTCTTAAAGTTTTAGTTAGTTTGTCCATCTCACACCACGATAAAACTTTCACAAACAGTTGAAGTAATTATTGAGAAACAGTAGAAGGGACTAATTCAGTAGAAGTAAACAGATCCTATTGAGAAATATTTGTTCTTCTTTACTCAAAGAGGCAATTAAAAGGGAACTATTCAGACGTGGCCAGCAATGTTCCCTCTAAGCCAGAGCCTTGTGAGCAAAAATTCTACTTTGTGAGCTCCTAGCATTACAGTTGTGAGCTACTGCGTCAATTAGTGTGCTCTGGGATCATCCTTCCTGAGCTAGGACAAAAATGTGTGAGCTGGAGGCTAAAGATCTGTGAGCTAGCTCACGCTAACTCAGCTTAGAGGGAACACTGGCGACCAGCAGCCTAGTGAAATTTGGTTTAATCCACGATAAGGAGAATGAAACAGCTTCTCAGGCTCACACTAGACATCCATCTCGTTCGACTTGCACCCTCAAGCCTCAGGCAGCTTATGGAGACCCCATAGAGTTTTCAAAGCAAGAGATGTTCTGAGGTGATTTGCCATTGCATGCCTTTGCATAGCAACCCTGGACTTTTTTGGTGGTCTCCCATCCACCTACTAATCAGGGTGAACCCATTCCACTTCTTAGAGCCTATGGAATCAAGCTATTCTGGGATATCCCAGGTCAGAGCAACCCAAGATACTTTTCAAGTTTAGATAGATTCAAGCGGGTACCCATGTTGGTCTGAAGGAGTAGAACAATGTTTGACTCCAGCGGCATCTTGAAGACCAACAAAGTCAATTCTGAGTATAAGTTTTCATGTGCATGCATCTTTCTTCTGATATGCAAAAGCTTATACCCAGAATTAAACTTTGTTGGTCTTAACGGTGTCACTGAACTCAAAAATTGTTCTTTTGAATTTAGGGCATCCTCTTTCTTGTTCCTTCACTGTTTCAGATGTTCACTTGGTGTTTCACTCTCTTTTTTTTTTTGGCTTAACATGGAGAATTTCTAAAAATAATTTTAGGGCTGGCCAGAGCTTTTTTTGTAGCAGGAACTCCTTTGCATATTAGGCCACACAAACCCTGATGTAACCAATCCTCCCAGAGCTTACAGGGCTCTTAGTACAGGGGCTACTGTAAGCTCCAGGAGGACTGGCTACATCAGGGGTGTGTGGCCTCATATGCAAAGGAGTTCCTGCTACAAAAAAAAGCACTGGGCTTAAAATGCCAAAGTTTTTGATATTTCCCAGGTTATTCTCATATCTCTCCTGCTTTCTGTTACCCATGCGCAGATGTTCATAAAACACTGCAAAAAAGGACATCTCTATGTGATCATAGACAGGTATGCATGAAGATCTGTCGAGTGCGATGCTTTAATGATCTGAGCATACCCTTCTGCACAACTGAGAAACACTATGCAATTTTTAAAAACTGATCCAGTCCTAGATACAATCCCATCAAGACTGGGTGCATTGAACTCATTCAGCCTTTACAGATGTACTCTCACCGAGAAGGGCTAAACATCCTCTGTATTTTAGTGTATTTCTTTTTTGGAATAATATATTGGAACAGTAAATGCAATGCAATGCAATGAATATTGGAATGTGCTCCTCTGACATCACACTGCACCCCCCACCTCAAACGAAAGGATGTTGTTAGGACTCCATGCATTAGAAAGAAATGAATGGAGCCTAACAACAGAATCTTAATTACTCTTAACAATTCAGAAGGATACTTTTACAAAGGGCTTTTTTGTAGAAAGAGCTGGGCAGGAACTCATTTGCATATTAGGCAACACCCCCTGACATCACCATTGTTTCACACGGGGGGGGTTGGTAGAAGAAGCCCAGCAGGAACTCATTTGCACATTAGGCCACACCCTCTGATGCAAAGCCAGCTGGAACTGTGTTCCTGTGCATTCCTGCTCAACCCCCCCCCCCCGCTTTTACACATTAGTCTCCTACTGTGACGTATTTATTGCTCTGCTATAATTTAACATATTGTAACTGAACATATTGTGACCTATAAACTTTAGCTTGTCATTGCTATTTAAACTTGGTATGCGTCAAAACATCTTCACTAAGTTATATGCTAATTTGCTGTTTACCTACTTAGAGGCATCTGCCTGTAAATATGAACTGTTAGCTTCTGTTTCTATGTGTGCACATGAAAGCGCATGTTTAGAATAAAATGTTGCTGGTCTTAAAGGTGCCACTGGACTCAAGCTTCATTCTTCTGCTTCAGACCACCTGGGTGTTGGATTTGTTTGCTCTACAATGTTCTACCAGTGCAGGAATGTGCATAGAAAAGGAGAGGAAGGGGAAAGGCACCAAGGAGCACGGGGAAAGGGAAACCCAGGGCAAAAACATTCATGCTCATCAGTTTGTACAAAATTTGAATCTTGCAGAAGATCAGGAAGCGCAGGCTGCCTAACATGATAGGTTCTATTGCATAAATAAGATGAACTGCTTAGGAACTCGTAAGAACGTAACATAAGAGAAGCCATGTTGGATCAGGCCACTGGCCCATCCATTCCCACACTTTGTGTCACACAGTGGCCAAAAAAATGCAGGCACTATTAGGAGGTCCACCAGTGGGACCAGGACACTAGAAGCCCTCCCGCTGTACCCCCCCCCCAAGCACTAAGAATACAGAACATCACTGCCCCAGACAGAGAGTTCCATCAATATGCTGTGGCTAATAGCCACTGATAGACCTCTGCTCCAGATGTTTATTTGGTCCCCTCTTGAAGCTGTCTATGCTTTCTCCAAGGAGAAATTTGACGAAGAAGCATTTTTTAATCATCTGCATTTCCAACTGGACAAATGGATGCCTCTGGGAGTTTCTCCCTGTCACTTCTTTATCCAATCCCCTCTTGAAGCTGTCCATGTTTGTAACTGCCACCACCTCATGTGGCAGTGAATTCCATGTGCTAATCACCCTTTGGGTGAAGCACTACTTCCTTTTATCAGTTCTAACCTGACTACTCAGCAATTTCATCGAGTGCCCATGAGTTCTTGTACTGTGAGAAAGGGAGAAAAGTACTTCTTTCTCAACCTTCTCTATCCCATGCATAAGAACATAAGAGAAGCCATGTTGGATCAGGCCAATGGCACATCCAGTCTAACCTTCTGTGTCACAGAAGAACATAAGAGAAGCCATGTTGGAACAGGCCAACGTCCCATCCAGTCCAACACTCTGTGTCACATAAGAACATAAGAAAAGCCCTGTTGGATCAGGCCAGTGACCCATCCAATCCAACACTCTGGGCGTTTTCGCACTCACCTTCAGCCGGCGCGACCCCCCCTCTTCACCGCGCAGGATCTGCGCGGATTTCGCACTAAACGCCGCGGAGCAGCCTTTTGCGCCGGAAACTCCCGGCGCAAAAGCCGCTCAAACGGAAACTGCTTTTTGGCTGAAGGTGAGTGCAAAAACGCCCTCTGTGTCACATAAGAAAAGCCATGTTGGATCAGGCCAATGGCCCATCCAGTCCAACAGTCCAGTGAATTCCATGTGCTAATCACCCTTTGGGTGAAGCACTACTTCCTTTTATCAGTTCTAACCTGACTACTCAGCAATTTCATCGAGTGCCCATGAGTTCTTGTATTGTGAGAAAGGGAGAAAAGTACTTCTTTTTCTACCTTCTCTATCCCATGCATAAGAACATAAGAGAAGCTATTTTGGATCAGGCCAATGGCCCATCCAGTCCAACACTCTGTGTCACACAGTGGCCAAAAAAGATCAAGTGCCATCAGAAGGTCAATCACTGGGGCCAGGACACAAGAAGCCCTCCCACTGTGCCCCCACAAGCACCAAGAATACAGAGCATCACTGCCCCAGACAGAGAGTTCCAACAATATACTGTGGCTGATAGCCACTGATGGACCTCTGCTCCAGATGTTTATTCAGTCCCCTCTTGAAGCTGGCTATGCTTTCTCCAAGGAGAAATTTGGCGAAGAAGCATTTTTGAATCATCTGCATGTCCAACTGGACAAACAGATGCCTCTGGGAGTCTCTCCCTGTCACTTGTTCTCACCAGCTGGTATCCAGAAACAGGGGTGGAATTCTAGCAGGAGCTCCTTTGCATATTAGGGCACACCCCTCTGATGTAGCCAATCCTCCAAGAGCTTACAAAAAAGCTCTTGGAGGATTGGCTCCATCAGGGGTGTGTGGCCTAATATGCAAAGGAGCTCCTGCTAGAATTCCACCCCTGTCCAGAAATCATTTATCATTTACCAGGAGCGCAGATGCCCTAGTAGAAGAGGGGGAGAAGGGTACATCAGCTGTAGCAGCAGCAGTTCTGGAGGTAGCAGCGCAGACGCCTGTGGTTTCAGTAATGCCATCTCATTAAGCAGATTAAGTCAGTGAGTGAATCAAAGCAAGAAAGAAAGCTTTCTTTCAGGCAGCAGAGTTGTTTGCCTGATGCTTTGCCGTGTACGTGGCTCCAGATCCTGCTATCTTATCTACTCTGCCAGCTTTAAATTTCTCGTTCCCGTGTTTCAGCCCCCAAATCTCCATTTTGATTTTGATTTTCATTTACCGGGCTCAGTTTAAGGTATCGGCTGTCACTAGGGTTGCCAATCCCCTGGTGGGGGCAGGAGAGCTCCTGGTTTGGAGGCCCTCCCCCTGCTTCAGGGTTATCAGAAAGTGTGAGGAGGGGAATGTCTGCTGGGCACTCCATTATACCCTATGGCAGCTGATTCCCGTAGGGTATCTCATGGAGAATTGATCTGCGGGTATCTGGGGCTCTAGGGGGACTGCTTTGTTGTTGTTTTTTAAGCTAGAGGCACCAAATTTTCAGCATAGCATCTGGTGCCTCTCCTAAAAACACCCTCCACGTTTCAAAAAGATCGGACCGGGGGCCATTCCACACCCCCCACTGCAGCTTTCTAATAGCATTGAAACAGGGGGAGGGGTTCCGAATTGGGGGGGTCCTCGGCCCCCAACTGGGAAATGGCAACCGTAGCTGTCACAGATTTTATTAGTCTTTAAGGTGAGCCAGTTTGGCGTAGTGCTTTTGGTTAGTAGAGAACCAGTTTGGTGTAGTGGTTAAGTGCGCTCTTATCTGGGAGAACCGGGTTTGATTTCCCACTCCTTCACTTGCACCTGCTGGAATAGCCTTGGGTTGTCCTTGAAAGGGCAGCTTCTTTCGATTTTAATATTTCGCTTGAACAATGGGAAACCTTATGGAAGAATAATTTCAAAATTATAAAGCCCGTCAGTTTGAGGGAAAATTTTCTAAAGCTTTTTTATAGATGGCATATCACTCCAATGGTACTCAATAAAATCAACACAGCAATTTCTCCTATCTGTTGGAAGTGTGGTCAAGCAGTAGGAACATACTTCCATTTATGGTGGTTGTGTAATAATTCGAAAAAATATTGGGTTGAAACTCATAAAATCTTAGTTGAGATATTGAAGACCAATTTTCCCCTTAAGCCAGAATTTATGCTGCTTTCCCTAGTCAAAGACGTGGTTCCAAAAGAGGACGAAATAATAACAATATATATAATCACTGCAGCCAGAATTTTATTTGCCCAGCATTGGAAAATGAATCTCATACCGGATAGAGAAGCAATAATCCAAAAAATTCTAAATATAGTCGAAATGGATATATTAGCTAATATAATTAAGGGAAACACGAAAGAAAAAGCAACAGAAAGATGGAAAAAGGTTTATTTATGGTTAAAAGATAACTGAGATGTAATAACTTTATTGACATTTCTTTTGTCACAGTACATGTTTTTGTTTATAATAAGATGACGATACTCGATTCTGGTTTATACCACTGTCTCACCCCTTTCGAATTATACACGATAACAGAGACAAGAACATTTGTGTGGTTAGCTTGATACGTTCAATATCAGCTAGGGATTCAGTATGTTACAAAGTTTTTCTTTGTGTATTTGTATTGTATGGTAAAATTAGCTGAATAAAATTTATAAAAGGAAAAAAAAAAAAAAAAAAAAAAGAAAGGGCAGCTTCTGGGAGAGCTCTCTCAGCGCCACGCACCTCACAGGGTGTCTGTTGTGGGGGGAGAAGATATAGGAGATTGTAATCCGCTCTGGGTCTCTGATTCCGAGAGAAGGGTGGGGTATAGATCTGCAGCCTTCTTCTTCTTCTTTTTTACTGCAGTCTAGAAAGACTTGATATACAGTCATTGGTTAACCAAGGCAGATAGTTTAACTCTCTGACCTTTTGCGTGGTACAAATGAAATATTAAGCCCAAGCCAATTACAATATAATATGCAGATAAATGTATATTTTATGCGCTGGTGGTTGTGGAAACTGCCATGAAGTCACAGATGACTTAGAGCAACCCCGTAGGGTTTTCAAGACAAGAAATGTTCAGAGGTGGTTGACAATTGGACTGACTCTTTGTGACCCCATGGACAAAGTCACACAAGGCCCTCCTGTCTTCACCATCCTCCAAAGTCTGCTCAAATTCGTGTTTGTTACATCAGTAACACTGTCCAGCCATCTCATCTTTTGCCATCCCCTTCTTCTTTTGCCTTCTGTCTTTTCCTAGCATCAGGATCTTCTCCAGGGAGTGCTCCCTTCTCATTCGGTGGCCAAAGTATTTGAGCTTCAACTTCAGCATCTGACCTTCCAGGGAACAGTCTGGGTTGATTTCCCTTAGGACTGACTGATTTGGTCTTCTTGCAGTCCAAGGGACTCTCAAGAGTCTTCTCCAGCACCACATCTCAAAAGCATCTATTCTTCTGCACTCGGCCTTCCTTATGGTCCATCTCTCACAGCCATACATTACTACTGGGAATACATTACTACTGGGAATACCATCGCTTTGACTATACGGACTTTTGTTGGCAGGGTGATGTCTCTACTTTTTATTATACTGCCCAGGTTCGCCATAGCTGTCCTCCCAAGAAGAAAACATCTTTTAATTTCATGGCTACAGTCACCATCTGCAGTGATCTTGGATCTCAGAAATGTGAAGTCTGTTACGACTTCCATGTCTTCTCCTTCTACTTGCCAAGGTGTGATGGAGCCAGATGTCGTGATCTTAGTTTTTTTGATGTTGAGTTTCAAGCCTACTTTTGTACTCTCCTTTTTCACCCTCAACAAGAGGTTCTTTAGGTCCTCCTCACTTTCTGCCATTAGAGTAGTGTCATCTGCATATCTGAGATTGTTGATGTTTTTCCTGGCAATCTTAATTCTGGCTTGTGCTTCATCCATTTGACTTCACACTCCAGGATGTTTGGCTCAAGGTCATCGATTTCACTATCATGGTTGTCCAGGACATTAAGATACTCTTGTATAATTCTTCTGTGTATTCTTGCCACCTCTTCCTGATCTCTTCTGCTTCTGTTAGGTCCCTACCATTTTTGTCCTTTATCATGGCCATCTTTGCACGAAACGTTCCCTTGATTTCTCCAATTTTCTTGAAGAGATCTCTTGTCCTTCTCATTCTATTATTTTCCTCTATTGCTTTGCATTGTTCCTTCAGGAAGGCCTCCTTATCTCTCCTTGCTGTTTTCTGAAAATCTGCATTCAGTTGGGTGAATCTTTCCATAAGGCATTGTTATTATGGTATTGTGACTGTGAGCCGTCCAGAGTCTGTATGGAGTGGGTGGCATACAAATGTAAGGTAGGTAGGTAAATAAATAAATAATAAAATTAAAGGTGCTTTGTATTTCTCCCATGGGATCCAGGGAAAGGAAGCCTCAACTAATGGAGAAAATCGAGGTTTTGCTCTGTGGCTCCTGTGCGACTGAGCAAACCTTGCAAAGCAAGCTGAGATGCAGAAGGAAGCAAGAGAGAGGGAGAAGGAAGCAGACAAGAGCCGGTTGCTCGGGGGGCTGATAGGAGCCCTCCAGGGGCCTGATTTGCCCCCAGGCTGCATGTTTGATACCCCTCCCATACAGCCGACATACCTAATCCAAGCCAATTCATAAAACGAATGGTAAAAAACGAAGAAACAAAAGCCATTCAGATTTGTATAGGGATCATTCACTCAGCCTTATTATTATTATTTAGTATATTCTCATTTACTAGCATCTCAGGTCAGTTTCAGGGATTCTAGAATTGCTCTTCAGTTTCTGGAGATGGGGTTTTGAAGACAGGATTTTGAGCCTTTATACGGCGATGTAAGGGAACCGGAGCTCGCTTCTGGTTATAGAGATTTGGACTTCAGTGTTCTTCGGTGAATGTCTGAGCCCAAGTTGCCCTGGTAATGAAGTGAAATGCTGTCTCTCATCTGAAATGCTATTGCTCATCAGCATTCCCCGCTGAAAGTGCAGAATGGATTTCTATTGAGGAAAGGCTGAAGAGGCTGGGTCTGGGATTTTTCCGTTCAGAAAAGAGATAGCTAAGGGGAGGGGGGGCAGGAGAAAGGTTTACAGAACTATGCATCGGGGTAGAGAGAGATGACCCAGAGGAATGTGCGGGCAACCCCTTCCATCCCCCAGGGCAGCGGCTATGAAAAGACTGTGCAGCCAAACCAAGGACTGCGGTAGGTAGGGTTCCCAAGTTCAATTCAAGAAATATCTGGGGACTTTGGGGGTGGAGCCAGGAGACTTTGGGAGTGGAGCCAGGAGACTTTGGGGGTGGAGCCAGGAGCAAGGGTGTGACAAGCAGGATTGAACTCCAAAGGGAGTTCTCTGGCCATCACATTGAAAGGGGCCGCCCACCTTTTTAATGCCTTCCTTCCATAGGAAATAATGAAGGATAGGGGCACCTTCTTTGGCTGAGACCAATTCTCCATTATTTCCTATGGGAATAAGTCTCCATAGGGAATAATAGAGTTCCCAGAAGACATTTCCCTCCCCTCCCCCCCCTTTCTGATGACTCTGAAGCGGGAGGAAGGCCTCCGAACTGGGGGATCCCCTGCCCCCACCTGGGGATTGGCAACTCTAGCAGCAAGATGCCTGTCCCAGGAATGATTTCTGACTTGGATCAGTTTCTTTTCTTTCTTTCTTTTTTTAAAAGCTTAAAATAAAACATGCTTAAAACATTAGCACTTGTTGGTCTTAAAGGTGCTTTCTCTGTATTTCTCCCATGGGATCCAAGGAACAGAGCAAAGGAAGCTCTGGCTCTTTTTTTCCTTCCCCAGGGGACCAGGAGGGGAGGAGCCTCAGGTAATAGAAGGAAGAGAGGCCTGGCTCAGTAGCTCTCTTGTGCGACTGAGAGACAAAGGAAGATCTCCCTTCCCCCTTCCTCCCCAGGGAGGAGTCTCAGCCAATTGAGAAAATAGAGGTTTTGCTCTGTAGCTCCTGTTCAATTGAGCAAACAAATTGTTACGCAGAAGGAAGCAAGATATAGGGAGAAGGAAGCAGATGACAGTCAGTTGCTGCTCAGCGGCCTGATAGGAGCCCTCCGGGGGCCTGATTCGGCCCCCAGACTGTATGTTTGACACCCCTGCTAGAGTCTGCCCTTCAAGTTTGTCTCCCACTCCCCAAATACCAAAACTCGAGGGCATCCAATGAAGCTGATGCGCAGTGGGTTCCGGATGGGAAAATGCTGCCTTGTCAAAAAGAAAAAAAATTGTTGCCTGCTCTTCCAGAATCAGAAATTTGTATTTATCTCTTCCCTGCTCCCCGTTGAGAGGATTCCGCTTCAGTGGCTCTGGTGCCGAATTAATAACCAAAGTTTGGCCTGTGCTTCAGGAACTGGAGAAGCTTGTTCGCAGCTCACAGCTTAGATTTATCAGCTTCCAACAACACACAGAACAGCCCTGCTTGACCCGATGCTGGTGACAATTAAACTGGCAACCTCACACTCGTTTAATTAATTTTGCTCTAGAGATGCAATGAGAAAGATCAAAAGATCGCTCCCATTTGGAGTGAATTCTCTTAACAAGCATTTAATTGAAGCATGTTCTTCTTAAAGGGGGAACAAACAGATTCATGCCAAAAATTTCATGGAGGAGAAGGCCATGAGCCATGGAGATTAAAGAGAGTCTCCATAGTTAGAAGAAGAAGAAGAATTGCAGATTTATACCCCGCCCTTCTCCCTGAATCGGAGTCTCAGAGTGGCTTACAATCTCCTATATCTTCCTCCCCCACAACAGACAACCCATGAGGTGGATGGGGCTGAGAGAGCTCTCCCAGAAGCTGCCCTTTCAAGGACAAACTCTGAGAGAGCTATGGCTGACCCCTGCGTAGGGTTGCCAAGTCCAATTCAAGAAATATCTGGGGACTTTGGGGGTGGAGCCAGGAGACATTAGGGGTGGAGCCAAGATCAAGGCTGTGACAAGCATAATTGAACTCCAAAGGGAGTTCTGGCCATCACATTTAAAGGGACGGCACACCTTTTCAATTACTTCCTTCCATAGGAAATAATGGATAGGGGCACCTTCCTTTGGGGCTCATAGAATTGGACCCCCTGGTCCAATCTTTTTGGAACATGGGGGATATTTTTTGGGAGAGTCACTAGATGCTATACTGAAAATTTGGTGCCTCTACCCCAAAAGACAGGCCCCCCCCAGAGCCCCAGATACTCGCGGATCAATTCTCCATGCTTTTCTATGGGAATAAATCTCCATAGGGAATAATAGAATTCCCAGAAGAAATAATAATAGAATTCCCCCCCTCCCCCCACTTTCTGACAACCCTGAAGCGGGGGGAGGGCCTCCAAACCGGGGGATCCCCTGCCCCCACCTGGGGATTGGCAACCCTACCCCTGCGCTATACTGTTTTTGAATATTTTACCAAGTAATTCATTTGTTCACTTCTGTAACTGAAGTCCTAATAATACATTGTTTATTAAAGGCTCTCGCTGTCTGATTGAATTGCTTTTCATTTTTTGTATTCCGTCCTGAGTCTCAGCGAGGAAGGTGAGCTGTAAATGAAGCTGATAACAATGCTAATGTTATATGTTGGATAGCCTCTACCTGTGCGTTGTATATATCTTTTTAAATTAGTTGTGGAGTATATGCAGGAAACGTTCTGTTGGCATTATTTCTTATTGTTAAAGCACAATCTGATGGCAGTATAATTTTCAAATTAACACTGCATTTTTGTGGTGGTGAGGTGTGTTTTTTGGTTTTTTTTACTGTTTTGAAGCTATGAATTATGCTTGGTGTGTGTGCTGAGTGGAATGTATCTGCTGGAGTTCCCTATTGCTGCTTTAAGTCAAACTCTCCTCTTTTGGCCTGCTTTGTTTACTGCTGAAATTTGACCTTCTTTAAAAACAAACCAATCCAGAGTGCTTTGGTTAGGCTATTTATTTTGGTACAAGTAAATATATGTTTTGCTATTTGGTCTATAACTCTCCCCCATCAGGGAGTTCTACAGCATCCTTGATACTTTATGCAAAGTTTTTGTTATTTTTTGCACCGGCAGGAGGCCTAAAAGTTTAGCACAAGGGTGGCCAAACTGAGGCTCAGGAGCCACATGTGGCTCTTTCACACACATTGTGTGGCTCCCGAAGCCCCCACTGCTGCCCTGTTGGCCAGCTTGGAGACGGCATTTCTCTCTTTAAATCATTTTTTTTTTCAAACCAAGCCAGCTGGCAGCTTGGAGAATGCATTTAAAGTTAAAGTTGCTTTCTTTCCACCTCTCCCTCCGTCCTCCCCCATCCAAGGGTCATTTTGTAGAAAAAAAAGGTGTAGGAGCTCAGTAGCAGATCTCATTTGTGTGTGCCCTGGAATCTGTGTGCAGTGTGGAGAGAACTGCCCACTGCGTGCAGACCCTGGCTGGAGGTTTAGGCGCTGTGCTCCTGTGAGCTCCTACCGAATTCAAGCCCTGCCCCCATCTATTTGCCTACGTGCCTGTTTCAAACAGCTGATGTTCATGTCTTGTGGCTCTCAAATATCTGATGTTTATTCTATGTGATTCTTAACATTAAGCAATTTTGGCCACCCCTGGCCTAGAGGTAATGTAAAATGGGGAAAAGGTGGGAGTGGGAAGTTATATACGACAGTATGTTTGAAGTTTGGGGGTGGGAAGAAGTTACTTCAGAGGAAAAGGCAGGTTTGGAAGAGTGCCCAGAAAGTGATGTCAAAGGAAGAAGTGGGGTTTTAGTGGAGTGTGCTGGAAGTGACATCATCAAATGAGTGGAAGTAACATCACTTGACCTTTGACCTGGAAGTCACATCACAGGAAATGACATCACAGACGTCTCCTGGCTCCGCCCCCAAAGTCCCCAGATATTTGTTGAGTTGGACTTGGCAACCCTAGTGCTAACAGCCCTGTAAGGGAGGATTGGCTACATCAGGGGGGTGTAGCCTAATATGCAAAGAAGTTCCTATTGCAAAAAATGCCCTGATCAGTTGTAATACTGGGAGATCTCCAGGCCCCACCTAGAGGTTGGCAACCCCTGATCCAGCCCAGTAGTTGCCCACACCCCCAACCTGGCCAGCTAAAGGCCAGAAGAAGCCAAGGAGGCCAGAAGATAGGGCATGAATCCCACTATGGTTAGGAACAGGTAGAGTGGTGTGATCAATAGTGAGCATGGTGTAGTGCAGGGGTGTCAAATATGTGGCCCAGGGGCCAAATCAGGCCCCAAAGGGCTTCTATCAGGCCCCTGAGCAACTGGCTGTTATCTCTCTTGCTTCCTTCTGCATCACAGCTTGCTTTGCCAGGCTTGCTCAATTGCACGGGAGTTGCAGAGCATAGTCTCTATTTTCTCCTCCCCCTCCTGGTCCCCTGGGGAAGGAAGGAAAGAGCCAGAGCTTCCTTTGCCCAGTTCCCAGGATCCCATGGGAGAAATACAAAGAAAGCACCTTTAAGACCAACGAGTGCTAATGTTTTAAGCATGTTTTAAGGTTTTTTAATTGTGTTTCTCTGTGTCCTTTATAAAGTTTATATCTCTGCTACTTAATCTTAAATAGGTACACACATGGCCTGGCCTGCCATGGCCCTAGCCCGACAAGGTCTCATTTATAACAGATCCGGCCCCCATAACAAATGAGTTTGACACCCATAGTGTAGTGGTTAACGAGTCCGACTAGAATCTGGGAGACTCGGGTTTGAATCCCTAGTCTGCCAAGGAAGCTTGCTGGGTGACCTTGGGCCAGTCGTGCACTCTCAGCCTCACCTACCTCACAGGGTTGTGGTGAGGATAAAATGGAGGAGAGGAGATTGATATAAGCCGCTCTGGGACCCTATTGGGGGGGAAGGCAGGATAGAAATAAAGTTAGCAGGGCTGCTTTTGAAGCAGGAACTCCTTTGCATATTAGGCCACACACCCCTGATGAACAGAGCCAGCCCGAGCTCTTCTGGCACCCAAGGCAGTAGAGCTCCGCCCTCGCCTCTGAGTCCCCAGGCCTGGTGCTTACTCATGAGTAGACCCGCGGCCATGCCTACTCGTGAGTAGACCTGTGACTTGACGGGGAGGCGGCGGGGCAGGCAAGCGGAGGAGGAGGAGGAACAGGGAGGAGGCGGGGCAGGTGGGACGACGAAGGGAATTGGCGGGAAGGAGGCGGGGCGGGCAAGCGGAGGACGAGAAGAGACAAGCAAGGGGGAGGGCAACTGGCGGATTGGTGGAGGAGGAGGCAAACTAGCGTTTTGTCTTTGGCATGGGGAGGGGGGAGGGCCAAATTCGGTGCCCCCGCCCAGCCAGTGCCCTAGGCAACCACCTAGTTTGCCTAGTGGAAGGGCCGGCCGTGCTGATGTAGCCAATCCCCCTGGAGTTTACAGTATGCCCTGTACGAAGAGCCCTGTAAGCTCCAGGAGGATTGGCTACATCAGGGGTGCGTGGCCTAATAGGCAAAGGAGTCCCCGCTACAAAAAAAAGCCCTGGAAGTAAATAAATAAAAAATGGAAGAGGGCAAAGGAAGCTCAAGTTTGTGCCTAGTGGTCAGCCAGAACTTGGGCTGTTGATTTCTGATAGAGAAGTGTCGGCCCGAACGAGAGCCTTAGCAAAACTCCAGCTCGAACGAGAGCCTTAGAAAAACTCCAGCTCAGCAGTTCTGAAAGGAACAATAATTTTAAAAGTCTTCACAAGGCAACCTGTCGAGTGCATCCCAACACCGTTCTTCGCCAGAATTTAGCACTCTTTGCTGCTGTCAGAAGGAACATTTTTTTCACAGATTCAGGTTGCCCCTGGCACCTTCGCTAAGAAGCTATTATTAGGGAGACTGGATTGGAAAACAACTCCCCCTCCCCCCCAATTCAAATGGTGCTGGAAGGCAAAGCAAACCCAGATTCTTTAAGATCCCCACAACAGCCTCACTGCCCCCCACACACACATAGTGGGGTTGCCAGCCTCTGGGTGGAGCAAAAAGAAAAGGCCACAGCCTCCATGACAAATTACTCCTCTTGTTAGTAGTGAAAGACTCGAACACACTGAAAAGAAATAAACCAGAGATATTTCAATGTTCATTCCCATAGAAACATTTCAAATAAATTTATGACGAGGCGGAACAACTGCAGGGTGGAACAGAGATATTTCAATGGTCATTCCCATAGAAACATTCCAAATACATTTATGACGAGGTGGAACAGGCAACGTGACAAAAAGTCCTTGTTAACAGTTCATAAATGACTCCAAAGGTGCTTCTTTCTATCCACAGAAAGACACATCCTGTTCCAGCCACAGAAGAAGACCATAGATTTATACCCCACCCTTCTCTCTGAATCAGACTCAGAGCAGCTTACAATCTCCTATATTTTCTCCCTAGGGTTGCCAAGTCCAATTCAAGAAATATCTGGGGACTTTGGGGGTGGAGACAGGAGACATTAGGGGTGGAGCCAAGATAAAGGCTGTGACAAGCAGAATTGAACGCCAAAGGGAGTTCTGGCCATCACATTTAAAGGGACGGCACACCTTTTCAATTCCTTCCTGCAGTCCTAAGCTCTGCTCACGACCTGAGTTCGATCCCCAGCGGAAGCTGGGTTTTCAGATAGCCGGCTCGAGGTTGACTCAGCCTTCCATCCTTCCGAGGTTGGTAAAATGAGTACCCAGCTTGCTTGGACGGAAAGTGTAGATGACCAGGGAAGGCAATGGCAAACCACCCCACGAAAAGTCTGCCGTGAAAACATGAAAGCAACGTCACCCTGGAGTCGAAACGACTGGTGCTTGCACAGGGGACCTTTCCTTTTCCCCTTGTGTACGATTTGTTCCATCTTGTAAGGGTATGGTTATGGGTTTATATATTTATGAGAGTGTACTATTACATGTGATATATTTAGATCCAAATGGGCAGCCGGGTTGGTCTGAAGCAGCAGAACAAAGTAGGAGTCAAGTTCACCTTTAAGATCAACAAAGTTTTATTCAGAATGTAAGCTTTCATGTGCAGGCAGACTTCTTCAGACGAGGGAATAGGGTACAATGGGCTGAAATACATGTAGTTGGTGGGTTAAGAAGAAGAAGAAGATATTGGATTTATATCCCGCCCTCCACTCCGAAGAGTCTCAGAGTGGCTCACAATCTCCTTTACCTTCCTCCCCCACAACAGACACCCTGTGAGGTGGGAGGGGCTGGAGAGGGCTCTCACAGCAGCTGCCCTTTCAAGGACAGCCTCTGCCAGAGCTATGGCTGACCCAAGGCCATTCCAGCAGGTGCAAGTGGAGGAGTGGGGAATCAAACCCGGTTCTCCCAGATAAGAGTCCGCACACTTAACCACTACACCAGGCTGGCTCTCCAGCGTAAACTTATATACTCTTAAGCCACCAACTACACGTATTTCGGCCCGCAGTACCCTATCCCCTTGTCTGAAGAGCTATGCATGCATGTGATATATTTGTAAGTTTTCTTCGTAGTTCTATTAATCGAGGCTGGTTATCACAGAAACCTCAGGTTTATCTCCAATCACCCATGGAGGCCAGCGACTCTAGTCACGGGGATACGCTCATTCCTCTGTGAGAAACAGTCTCCCTCTCACCTCACACAGCCAGCACCCACCACTTTTACCACCACTTTGTGAACTTCTGCTGTCTTGAATGGCCTGGCCGGAACACTTCAAAGCTACCCTCGTACATGAGGAAGAGGAGTTAGAACAACAATTTATCCCTGCCTGTTTCAGTTAGGCTGAAACAGCGTTGCTAGTCTCTTGAAAATGCCAAGAGGTCGTCTCCGCGTTTGCGAAGAAAGCCTGAAATGTCCTCAAATGTCCGCTCCTTCAGCCAGTGTTTTCTTCCCCTGGCCAGGTGGTGGCTCGGAAATTGCAGGCCCAACATAATGACATAAAAACTCCTTCTCCCCTCATGTAGCGTGTTTTGAGAGCTCGCTTTGGAATTGCTCCTCAGCAGCCTTCTGAAAGCTGGATGTCTGTGGGTTGCTTTTTGAAAGGCTTTTCTCGAAATGGGAAACAGTCACAGACAAGACGATCTCGGAGAAAGGAGAGGACAAACAACACAGTGGGGCACAAAGTGCCTGTTGGAAGCTGTGAGGAGCATATTCCATGCATTCTGCTCATGAGGGGGACAGAAGGAAAACAAAATGTGTCTCTGTTAGAAATGGGGGTGGGGGGGGAGAATTGCTAGCCATTCTGATTCCGACACCATGAAAATAAAGCACCCACAACTAAGGTTGCCAGATCTGCGTTGGAAAATACCTGGAGACTTTGGGAGCAGATCCAGGAGAGGGTGGGGTTTAGGGAGGGGAGGGGTCCCAGCAGGGTACAATACCATAGAATCCATCTTTCAAAGCTAGACTTCCCAAACCTCCCACCCTGGCGGGGGACCCCAGGATTTCCACCCTCTTCCCCCGCTCCCCCAAAAAATGGAAGCGGGGGGAGAGGAGGGAAACGGCGCCGGGGAGCATGGCGAGTCGCCCGGAGGCCGCCGCTCCGCACCCTCCCCGCCCACCGCAGTTGCTCCTCCGAGATGGGCCCAGGCTGAGCCCATCTCGGAGGAGCAGCCAAGAGACGGCAGCAGCTCAGGGGAGGGCGAGGCAGGCCAGGAGCATGGCAAGCCGCGAATCCGGGCCCTTCTAGGACCCGGACTTGCGGCTCGCCACGCCCCCGGCCCGCCTCCTCCCCTTCCACTTCCACCCCAAAGGCGGAGCGGGCGAGGCGGCAGCAGCGCGGCGGCCTCTTCTCCGCTCGCCGTGGCTGCTCCTCCCAGATGGGCTCAGCCTGAGCCCATCTCGGAGGAGCAGCACGGCGAGCGGAGATGAGGCCACCGCGCCGCTGCCGCCTCTGCTCCGCTCGCCGTGGCTGCTCTTCCGAGATGGGCTCAGGCTGAGCCCATCTCGGAGGAGCAGCACGGCGAGCGGAGAAGAGGCTGCGGGGCGGTTCGCCACGCTCCCCGGCGCCATTTCCGCCCCTCCCCCTAGCTCCACCCCAGTGTCTCCTGGCTCCACCCCCAAAGTCCCCAGATATTTCTGGGGTTCGATTTGGCAACCCTATTCAAAGCAGCCATTTTCTCCAGTGGAGCTGATCTCTGCCAGCTGGAGACAGGGTTGCCAGATCCAATTCAAGAAATATCTGGGGACTTTGGGGTTGGAGCCAGGAGACTTTGGGTGTGGAGCCAGGAGCAAGGGTGTGACAAGCACAACTGAACTCCAAAGGGAGTTCTGGCCATCACATTTAAAGGAACCGCATGCCTTTTAAATGCCTTCCCTTCATTGGGAATAATGAAGGATAGCGGCACCTTCTTTGGGGGCTCATAGAATTGGACCCCCTGGTCCAATCCTTTTGAAACTTGGCGGGTGTTATGAGGAGAGGCATAGGATGCTATGCTGCAAATTTGGTGCCTCTAACTAAACAAAAAACAAAAAACAGGCCCCCGCAAATACCAGTGGATCAATTCTCCAATTATGCCCTATGAGAATTGTTCTCCGTATGGAATAATGGAGTGCCCAGCAAACATTTCACTCCCCCTCTCCACTTTCTGATGGCCCCTGAAGCGGGGGGAGGGGCCTCCAAACCAGGGGATCCCGTCCCCACCTGGGGATTGGCTCCATGTAGAAATATATATATTGCAACCGTGGTTGAGTATTAAGAGTGTTTGCTCTCTGTAATAGCTAAATTGGAGATAAAAGTTTTGGTTTCACCCCTGGGTCCTTGAAATACATCATATTAGTTCATAAACAACCTGTATTTGTTGGGGTTTTACAGATAGTTTAGCAGAGTTGTGTGGAGAGAACCACAATAAACAAGCCAGGTACACGTTTTAGCTTAAGAACAAAGTAGTTTACTTTTACTATGAGGAAAGGGTTACTGGGATTACTAGAAAACGAAGGACTCAATATCCTTTCTAGCTTCTAAGCTACATCTCGACTCTATGGAGTCCAAACTCTAACTGCATGGAGATCTGAGGACTTACACAAAGGGCAATAAAACTGACCAAATGGTTTCCCCCAAACCACCTCCCAAATATATGGATCAACCAATTAGGGCATTGCTTCAATGGTCACTTTACGTTTTGACACCTAGCCTGAGCGGGAAATACGTGCACACATTCTCATTGGCTCTATCTCTCACTGCCTAAGCATCAGCATGCATATACATTCATTTAATTAACTCATGACAACAGGAAGTGAAATTGCAATAGAAACCCAACAGTATTAGAGTTTTGTTATTTATATTTGCAAGGTGGTTCCTTCACAAAGCCTCAGTGCTAGTATCCCATTTGTATGAAGAGTGTTGTGGCTGGAAGGCTTTGGCTATGCTTCTAGTAAAAGGAACTGGCTTACTCCCTTGTAATACACGGCACAAGCAGAAGATGTCTACGGCTCTACGGGATGTTTGGCCCACTGGTGACTCCCTGGATGGCCTAGTAGAGTCCTGGAATGATGGACTCTCTAGGGCTATTGAGGAGGTCGCACCTAGGCGCCCTCTGCACCCCCGTTTGAAGCCGTCACCCTGGTTTAACCAGGGCTTGCGGCAACAAAAACGGGGGCTTAGACGACTAGAGAGACAATGGCGGCGTACTCAAGACGAAGCGACTCGAACATCCTATAGAGAGAATTTGAAATCCTATGAGATGGCAATCAAAGCCGCAAAGAAAACTTACTTTGCGACCAAGATTGCGTCCGCAACTTCGCGCTCGGCACAATTGTTTGATATAATTCGGAACCTTACGACACTGCCACAAGGCAGACCAAATTCTATTGAATTGGAGATTGGCTGTGAGGCTTTTGCGAAATTCTTTGCGGACAAGATCGCGTCACTCCGCCCCGACCCCCCAGCCATATTTGAGACAGTCAGTGAAACCGAGGCTCCGGGCCTATCTTCGGATTGTGTTCTGGATGGCTTCGGCCCTCTCAGCCTGGAGGAAGTTGACAGGATCCTCTTATCTGCACGTCCAACAACTTGTAATCTGGACCCTTGCCCCTCCTGGCTTATTAAATCTTGCCAGAGGGAGCTTAGATATCCTATACAGGATATCATAAATAGATCCCTGATGGAAGGGCATTTTCCAACGCCGCTCAAAGAGGCAGTGGTCCGCCCCCTCTTTAAAAAACCAACTTTAGACCCGGCCCAATTGGCACATTATCGGCCGGTCTCAAACTTGCCCTTTTTGGGCAAGCTTATTGAGAGGGCAGTGGCGGTGCAGTTACAGACTTTCCT
Organism: Heteronotia binoei; assembly: GCF_032191835.1. Lineage (NCBI taxonomy): Eukaryota > Metazoa > Chordata > Lepidosauria > Squamata > Gekkonidae > Heteronotia > Heteronotia binoei. The sequence goes on along the minus strand of NC_083231.1, from coordinate 111,591,203 downwards.
GGAGGATGCTTCCATCCTTGACCCACTCCAGTCCGGCTTCCGCCCGGGTCACAGGACGGAGACGGTGTTGGTCGCCCTGGTGGATGACCTCCAACGGCATCTGGATCGGGGTGGCTCAGCGGTGCTGATGTTGTTGGACCTGTCGGCTGTGTTCGACACGGTCGACCATCGGTTACTGACCTGCCAACTCGCCGACTCAGGGATTCAGGGGTTGGCTTTACAGTGGCTTTCCTCTTTCCTCGAAGGTCGGGGACAAAGGGTCGCGATTGGGGGTGAGCTATCCCAGAGGCGAACGCTTGATTGCGGAGTGCCTCAGGGGGCAGTTCTCTCCCCGATGTTATTCAACATCTATATGCGACCCCTTGCCCAGATTGCTCGAAGGTATGGGCTGGGTTGTCACCAGTATGCTGATGACACCCAGCTCTATCTACTTATGGATGGCCGACCAGCCTCCGCCCCAGAAAATCTAGACCGGGCACTACAGGAAGTGGCTGGGTGGCTCAGACTGAGCGGGCTGAGGCTAAATCCAGCGAAGACAGAGGTCCTTTGCTTGGGTCGTCGGGGCCTGGGGAGGGAAATCCCCCTACCAGCTTTTGAGGGTGCGCCGCTGATAGCGGCGGATAAGGTCAAAAGCCTGGGGGTACTATTGGAGTCCTCCTTATCGATGGAGGCTCAGATAGCAGCCACTGCCAAGTCCGCATTTTTTCATCTTAGGCGGGCAAGGCAGTTGGCCCCCTTCCTGGAACGCGACGATCTAGCAACAGTGATCCATGCCACGGTCACCTCGAGGTTGGACTACTGCAATGCTCTCTACATGGGGCTGCCTTTGTGCCGAACCCGAAAGCTGCAGCTAGTGCAGAATGCCGCGGCCCGGCTGCTGTTAGGGCTCCCAAGAAGGGAGCACATCCGGCCGGGGCTCCGGGACCTGCACTGGCTGCTGATAGCTTACCGAGTCCGGTACAAGGTGCTGGTTATCACCTTTAAAGCCCTATATGGCCTAGGACCTGCCTACCTGAAGGACCGTCTCTCCCCGCATGTTCCCCAGAGAGTACTGAGATCAGGAACACAAAATCTCCTAGTTATCCCCGGGCCAAAGGAAGCCCACTTAAAATCGACAAGGGACCGGGCCTTTTCTATTATGGCCCCCTCCTGGTGGAACCAGCTGCCGGAAGAGGTGAGGGCCCTGCGGGACTTAGCCCAGTTCCGCAGGGCCTGTAAGACAACCCTCTTCCGGCTGGCCTATGACTAGCTGGTACAAGAAACTGAATGTAGCTATACCGGATGTCCGCTGCCCCAATGTTTTAAATGCCAAATGTTTTAAATGTTTTAATGTTTTTAATGGTTTAATACTTAAATTTAAATGTTTTATCTTTAACTTCTATTTACGTTATATTTTTGTGTTGTAAGCTGCCCTGAGCCACTTGTTGGGAAGGGCGGGATAAAAGTCATAAAATAAATAAATAAATAGATAAATAAATAAATAAATAAATAAATAAATAAATAATACTGAAGAAGTGGGAAACATGAACTGCGTCTATTATATTATTAACTAGTTACGTGTATGCTGTATCAGTTAATCGCTATGGGCTCTGTTTACACGGATTCAAATGCATTTTACAGTTGTCCATGTGGACTTTTGTGTCAAATACATCGAACATATGAAAATATGAAGCTGCCTTATACCGAATCAAACCCTCGGTCCATCCAAGTCGGTATTGTCTACTCAGACTGGCAGCGGCTCTCCAGGGTCTCAAGCGGAGGTTTTTAATGCCTACTTGCCTGGACCCTTTTTAGTTGGAGATGCTAGAGATTGAACCTGGGACCTTCTGCTTACCAAGCAGATGCTCTACCACTGAGCCACCGTCCCTCCCCTGCTCTCCAGGGTCTCAAGCTGAGGTTTTTCATGCCTATTTGCCTTGACCCTTTTTAGCTGGAGATGCCAGGGATTGAACCTGGGACCTTCTGCTTACCAAGCAGATGCTCTACCACTGAGCCACCATCCCTCCCCTTGAACAGTTGAGGTTTTTCATGCCTATTTGCCTGGACCCTTTTTAGTTGGAGATGCCGGGGACTGAACCTGGGACCTTCTGCTTACCAAGCAGATGCTCTGCCACTGAGCCACGGTCCCTCCCCTATTAATTAATATCGATTAAGTCAGAAGCAGTTTTATATTTAAAAAGCATGTAAACATACTTAAAAATTATTTAAAAGTCTGGTAGCCTGTTCATATCATAGACATGTATTTTGTTTTTTTGCATATATCCTCACTGTGATTCCCGTGTTGTTCCTGCCGTCCCACCTGGAGATTGGCAACGCTAGCTGGAGGTCAGCTGTAAAAGCGGGAGATCTTCCGGCCCCACCCTACTCAATGACCTATTCCTTTAAGGAGGCTTGGAACTGTCAGGGATTGAGTCATCCTTGACTACAGGTGGTACATTGTCATCAGGTGTAGGCCACTTAACCAGTTTGCATTGTGATTGGCTAAGACTACTAGAAATACAATAGCCAGCTACCAGTTCACGGTGGGTTAGGGAAAGAACGATATTAGAGTGGCATACTATTTGGATGGATATTGGATTGATGACTTTGGACTGTGTAATGACTATTCTCTTGGACTCTGTATTTGTACCTCTGCCTGGCTCTACCTGTGTGTAAGTGTATGACTCTTGGACTGCCTATTGACTCTGTTACCTGCCTGAACCCAATACAGTTTGTGTAACCGGCTGTCTGTTTCGAGCGTCTTCCTTGGGACTGCTCCCTGTGGCTGGCGAGTCCAGTGGTCACTGCTTCTACATCTCTGACACTCACAACTAGTGATTCTTGGCAACTTCCCCCCCCCCCCTTGACAGTGCTCCTATCCCAGGGGTTCCCAACATGGCGCCCTAGGGTGCCATGCTGCTGCCTGACACCTTTCTATGGAATATTCTCCTTGAACTAAACCACAGTAAGAGCCCCTGCAGAAAGTCCCAGGTTCGATTCCTGGTATCTCCCAAGGATCAGGAAAAAGGTGATGGGAAGACCTCTGCCTGAGACCCTGGAGAGCCACTGACAGTCTGGACACTGCCAATGGTGTCCTGAATGGTCTGATTCAGTATAAGGTGTGTTCAAGGCTTGGTCAATACATGCAAAGCATAATAGAATGGACAGTACTGTTTCAGACAAGGGAATACACTTCTCTGATGGCTAGCGATCCAGCTAGCCCAAGCAGGCCTCGCTTGCCTGGGGCTCTCCTGGGCCACTGCCCCTTCCCCAGTCAAAAGGCCAGCAAAGCACCCACCACCCAAGATAACATAAGAAGTGGAGAAAGGGTGGCGTGGGCTTCTCCAGGGGTTAATGAGCACTGCTGGGGGTGTGGCAAAGCCCCTGGTGGCTGGCTGGCTGCCTGCTCTCCTAATCCAGGGATTGTTATGCAGCTGCACCTACTATTCAATAGACAAGGTAGGTGAGGAGGAAGAGAGGGGGGCTGTCAGAAAGCTTCAGGAGCTGCACCCCTGTGAGCTGTGGAATCCGAGGCCTGCCTACCACGTTATCGAGATGCGATGTTCAGGCACGGGGCGATGCGGTGCTGGATCGACGGTCTTGTCCATTTGTGAACAGCTGCTGCGGTACAAACAACAGCGCCATTTCCAAACAGTCCCCAATAGCTCGGTAATGATAGCACCCCTTGTTACTGCTGTGCTTTTTGGGCATATCCTGTTTTGTCAAGCATAAAGCACAGCTGTCGAATCCCCTGCAATTACAGCTGGCAACTTTCGCTTTATGGGGACACGTTACAAAATCTGTGTGAGCTGAGCCCGTGGGCGTTCCCATTCAGTTTGGCTACAGATATTGCCTTCTGCGTAGAAACCGGCATGCCCGGCAAATCAGTTCGGAACAAAGGCCCAGCACGCCTCGGATGTTGCTCCGCTCTCGAGTTACTCTCGTTTCTCTTCAAAGAAATATTTCTTTGGCTCAAGGACTTCTCTGAGAGCATCAGATTGCTAGCCGTAATGTACGAGGTTTCAAATGGCGAAGGCAAGTGTGATCGCAGCATCTTGACTGAGATGCGTTACGTCAAGCTATCCGCTACCGGGAACCGATTTTGCTGTAGTTCGCTGGCTCCTTATTTCTTTAAATGACTCTCGCTTATTCACAGGAGGTAAAATTAGAATGGCCCCCTAGGTACCCATGAAGTGAAATGTTTGTCTCTACTGGAAACAAGCTGAGGAGGAAATTTTCAGGGTTTCTTTTTTTTCTTTCTTTTTCTTTTCTGTAATTTTTCCTCCAAGGAACTTGAAGAAGTGCCACCCCGTCTTTTCATCCCAATAGTCCTATGAGTCAGATTTCCCTGAACAAATGTCTGACCGAAGGTCAGTGAAACGTAAGTATGGTTGCCAAGTCCAATCAAAGAAATATCTGGGGACTTTGGGGGTGGAACCAGGAGACATTGGGGGTGGAGCCAGGAGCAAGGTTGTGACAAGCATAATTGAACTCCAAAAGGAGTTCTGGCCATCACATCTAAAGGGACTGCACACCTTTTAAATGCCTTCCCTCCATTGCAAACAATGAATAGGGGCACCTTCTTTTGGAGATCATAGAATAGGACCCCCTGGTCCAATCCTTTTGAAACTTGGAGGGTGTTTTGGGGAGAGGCAATGGATACCATCCTGCAAAATTGGTGTTAGTACCTCAAAAAACAGCCCCCCCGAGCCCCAAATACCTGCATGCAATTCTCCATTATACGCTATGGGAATCGATCTCCATAGGGAATAATGGAGAGCCCAGCAGACATTTTCCTTCTCCCCCCCCCCACTTTCTGATAACCCTGAAGTGCTGGGAGGGCCTGCAAACCGGGGGATCCCCTGCCCCCACCTGGGGATCGGCAACCCTAAAAATAAGACAGAAGAGTGATATAAACCCAGGTCTCCCCCAGGGTTGACAGCTCTGGTTTGGGAAATAGCTGAAGATTTGGGAGATGCACAGGGCTTTCTTTATAGCAGGAGCTCCTTTGCATATTAGGCCACACAGGCCTTGAATTCAGCAGGAGCTCACTGACAGCTCCTGAACCTTTCTGATGGCCCCCCTCCCCCCACCTACATTGTCCATTGAATAGTAGGTGCAGCAGCGTAACAATCCCTGAATTAGGAGAGCGAGCAGCCAGCTAGCCACCAGGAGCTTTGCCACACCCCCACCAGCCCTCATTAGCCCCTGGAGAAGCCTGTGCGATCCTTTATCCACTTCTTATGTGATTTTGGGTGGTGGGTAGCTTGCTGGCTTTTTGACTGTCAGGGGGTTTTTCCAGTGATCCTTGTCTTCTCATGATTGTCTTTTCCAGTGAGTCTTGTCTTCTCAATATTGTCTTCTCCAGTGATTCTTGTCTTCTCAATATTGTCTTCTCCAGTGATTCTTCTCTTCTCATTATTATCTTTTCCAGTGATTCTTGTCTTCTTATGATTGTCTTTTCCAGTGATTCTTGTCTTCTCAATATTGTTTTCTCCAGTGATTCTTGTCTTCTCAATATTGTATTCTCCAGTGATTCTTGTCTCCTCATTATTGTCTTTTCCAGTGATTCTTGTCTTCTCAAAATGTGGTCAAAGTACGATAGCTTCAGTTTAGTTCTTTGAGCTTCTAAGAAGAGTTCAGCCTTGATCAAACCCCCCCCCCCTTCTCTAACCTTCATTAACTACAAATTAAGTGTACTGCAGCTGGTGGTCTTACCGTTCCCTGAACTGAACGGGAGGAGAAGTGGGGGGAAAGCTGCTGGAGATGCAGGGTCTGATGTTTACTCTATCAAGGCCTCAGTATTGTCAGTAACAAAAATCAATAATAAAACACTTAATATACAAGAGGTTTGTTTTTGTTAAAGAGCCCCGTGGTGCAGCGTGTTAAAGCTGCAGTACCGCAATCCTAAACTCTGCAGTACTTTTCCTTGTTTTGGTTACGTGTGCTGCTATGAATCTGTGCCGGTCCTCTGCACCGCTCAAACTTTACTTCCATGTTGTGCAATAAATCTGATGCGCAAAGCATAATCCCTTCTCAGCCTAGGCCAACATTGATTCTTCGTCTCCAGCAGCTTGTTTCCCTCTTCTCCTCCTGTTCAGTTCAGGGACAGGTAAGAGCACCAGCTGCAATACAGTTAATTAGTAGTTAATGAAGGCTGAGGGGTGGGGTGGGGGGGTTGATCTGCAACGGCAACGACTCCATCCCGGCTTGTATGAATCAGTGTTCCAGATCCTTGGAACATGTTCTGTCCTAAATAATGGATGGAGCTCATTTGTTCCTGGCAGGCAAAATAGCGGTCGCCCCACAGCAATCGGAGGAAAAGTGCTTATTTGTCACAGCATTGCCTTGAACGATCACTGACGGGCAGCGATTGGGTAGAAGCAGTAGTATCTTTTTGAGCTAAGCAAACTGTTCTAGGAAGCGAATGTCTAAAGTCTCCAGCGAGCACCAGGAGATTTCCAGCTATTCAGTTGATCTCCGGACGACCACGTTCAATTCCCTCTGGAGAAAATGGCTGTTTTCGAGCATGGACTGCACGGCAATATACCCTGCTGAGGTCCCGCCTCTTTCTAAACCCCATCCTCAACAGTTTGGTGTAGTGGTTCAGTGAGTGGACTCTTATCTGGGAGAACCGTGTTTGATTCCCCACGCCTCCACTTGCACCTGCTGGAACGGCCTTGGGTCAGCCATAGCTATTGCAGGAGTTATCCTTGAAAGGGCAGCTTCTGGGAGAGGCCTCTCAGCCCCACCCAACTCACAAGGTGTCTGTTGTGGGGGGAGAAGATATAGGAGATTGTAAACTGCTCTGAGACTCTGATTCACAGAGAAGGGCGGGGTATAAATCTGCAGTCTACTTCTTCCACAATCCCCAGTTAACTCCCAACCCAGATCTGGCAACCCTAAATTGTAATTCAGGGCTTCCCTCTCCCCTTTTTTTAAAGTAGGAATGCACAGGAACACAGTTCCAGCTGGCTTGGTGTCAGGAGGTGTGGCCTTATATGCAAATGAGTTCCTGCTGGCTTTTTTTCTGCAAAGATGCCCAGTGTGAAACAATGGAGACATCATGGGGTGTGGCCTAATATGTAAGTGAGTTCTGACTAGGCTTTTACTACAAAGATGCCCTCTGTGAAACAATGGTGACATCAGGGGTTGTGGCCTCATATGCAAATGAGTTCCTGCGGGGCTTTTTCAATATTAAGGAAAGCCCTGATGGCATCTATGGGCCTGACCCATGAACACCCATGCCATTTTAGAACTGAACTTCTTCATGGAAAAATGCTACAAGGGCCCCATACAGGCAAAAACTCTATAGTAAAAGTGGCTTTGGAAACAGGTTGCAATAGAGTTGAGTGACTACAAGTTGTTGTTAATCCCATAGTAGGAGCTCCTTTGCATATCAGGCCACACACCCCTGATGTAGCCAATCCTCCTGGAGCTTACAGCAGGCCCTGTACAAAGAGCCCTGTAAGGAATTCTAGCAGGACCTCCTTTGCCTATTAGGCCACACCCCCTGATGTAGCCAATCCTCCTGGAGCTTACATCAGGCCCTGTACGAAGAGCCCTGTAAGGAATTCTAGCAGGACCTCCTTTGGGTATCAGGCCACACACCCCTGATGTAGCCAATCCTCCTGGAGCTTACAGCAGGCCCTGTATGAAGAGCCCTGTAAGGAATTCTAGCAGGAGCTCCTTTGCGTATCAGGCCACACACCCCTGATGTAGCCAATCCTCCTGGAGCTTACAGCAGGCCCTGTACGAAGAGCCCTGTAAGGAATTCTAGCAGGAGCTCCTTTGCGTATCAGGCCACACACCCCTGATGTAGCCAATCCTCCTGGAGCTTACAGCAGGCCCTGTAAGAAGAGCCCTGTAAGGAATTCTAGCAGGACCTCCTTTGCATATTAGCCCACACACCCTGATGTAGCCAATCCTCCTGGAGCTTACAGTAGGCCCTGTAAGAAGAGCCCTGTAAGGAATTCTAGCACAACCTCCTTTGCATATTAGGCCACACACCCCTGATGTAGCCAATCCTCCTGGAGCTTACAGCAGGCCCTATATGAAGAGCCCTGTAAGGAATTCTAGCAGGACCTTCTTTGCATATCAGGCCACACACCCCTGATGTAGCCAATCCTCCAAGAGCTTACAGTAGGCCCCGTAGTAAGAGCCCTCTAAACTCTTGGAAGATTGGCTACATCAAGGGTGTGTGGCCCAATATGCAAAGGAGTTCCTGCTACAAAATGACCCCTGGTCCAGACTCTGTTTGTATGGAAGCAAAAGTTCTTTAAAACCAATCTTCTTATAAAGCCCACATTTTGTATTCCACAATCTGCCCACTGGAATTTATTTCACAATGCAGACAAAGTACTCTCATCGATGCCGATGCTCCTTCTGGGTCAAAGATTCTCATTGGGTTGTTCATCGTTCCAGAGCCCAATAATGTCATCCGAGAGGTGGGATGAAGCACCTGCCTCTTGCCGCAGTGGCCAGATAACCAGTGTGTATCCACCTTTTCAGTAAGGGAAGGAGCGTCGTCAGCCTCCAGGTGGATGAACAAAAGGAAAAACCTCTTTGCAAAGAGAGTGATTAAAATGTGGCATTTGCTGCCGCAGGATGCAGCGATGGCCGCAGGCATAGACAGCTTTCAAAGAGGATTAAACAGATTCACCGAGGAGAGGTCTATCAGGAAACGAAATGGGCACGTTCAGAGACAGTCTCTGAATACCTGTAAAAGGTAAAGCTAGTCCCTGTGCAAGCATCAGTTGCTTCTGACTCTGGGGTGATGTCACATCACGATGTTTTCATGGCAGACTTTTTACGGGGTGGTTTGTCATTGCCTTCCCCAGACATCTACACTTTACCCCCAGCAAGCTGGGTATTCATTGGACCAACCTCGGAAGGATGGAAGGCTGAGTCAACCTTGAGCCGACTACCTGAACTCAGCTTCCGCCGGGATTGAACTCAGGTTGTGAGCAGAGAGCTTCGACTGCAGTACTGCAGCTTTAGCACTCTGTGCCACGGGGCTGCCTGTACCAGGAGGGAACATCAGGGGAAGGCCTCAGCCTCTAGGCCCTATTGTTAGCCATCCAGATAAACTGGTTGGCTACTGTGTGAAACAGGATGCTGGATCAGATGGACCACCACTCTGATCCAGCAGGTCCCTTCTTATATTTTTATGTCACATACCACTCCAAATCATACCACTCACATCCAACCACATGAGGAGGAGTTTGTACCTCGCCCTTCACTCAGCTTACAATCGCCTTTCCTTCCTCTCCCCGCAACAGACACCCTGTGATGTAGGTGGGGCTGAGAGAACTCTGAGAAAACAGCTCAGAAAGAACTGTGACTGACCCAAGGTCACCCAGCTGGCTACATGTGCAAGAAGAGCGGGGAATCAAACCCAGTTCTCCAGATTAGAGTCTGCCACTCTTTACCACTACACCGCACTGGCTCTCAAGTAAAGATGCCTTCACTTCTTGCTGCTGCCCGCATCCTCCCCATTCTTCCACACAGTTCTGTTGACTGGCTGTCATTTGGCTAAAACGCTAGAGGACTCTCAGTTTGCAGTCACGGGGTGTCAGTGAAAGGGAACAAGGGTGAGTCAGCCACTTCAATGATCACTCGTTCATCAAAGAGCCGTTAGCAGAATGTTGAACACATAATAGCAAAATAGGAGTTCTGGGTGGTGTAAAGCTTTACTAGATAAATACTGTTTGGATTATCACAAGCTCTGAGGGAGTTATGATTGACCCAAGGTCACTCCAGCAGCTGCATGTAGAAGAGCGGGGAATCAAACCCAGTTCTCCCAGATAAGAGTCCACGCACTTTAATCACTTCACCAAACTGGCTCTCATCCAACTGGCCATGTGGAGGAGTGGGGAATCAAACCCAGTTCTCCCAGATAAGAGTCCTGACACAACCACTACATCAAACTGGTTTTAAATAATAAAGGGTTGGGAGATTATCGCTAAAAGAGGGGTTTATTATGTAGTTATAGAGAGGTTGATTAGAGAACTAGGTTGTCTTAGTCGTAGGCAAAAATCAAAAGCTATTACCTTATTTTCTTTCTACTTCCCAGGTTTTTCTTATCTCTTTTTTATTCCATTCTTTGTGCTTTTTTCAGTTTTCCCCCCTCTTTTATTTAAGTTGTTCAAAAATCTTAATAAAATTGAAAATTAAAAAAAAAGAAAATTAATCCAAATCACTTAGTTCAATCCAGTTAGATTTCTTCAATCTTGGTCAAAATGACCTAGTTCAATCCAGTCAGATTTCTTCAATATTGGTCAAATGACTTCGTTCAGTCCAGTCAGATTTCTTCAATCTTGGCCAAATCACTTAGTTCAATTAAAATCAGATTTCTTCAATCCTGGCCAGTTTGTCTCCTCCTTACAGTCTGTGTCCCACAAAGCTTTTGCCCATAATTCCTATTTAGCCCTTTCGGTGCACCAAGTGGAACCAGCAATGGAAAAGCTGGTTGGGTCTAGCCCATGGTTCAATGTGCCAAAACTATTACTAAATACAGTACAACAATTAGCTATCTCTAGAAATAATAATTCTTCTGGAGTCTCATTACGCACAGTTTCAAGACCTTTAAGAGTAAGGGAAAAGAGCACCTCAGCGCATACTTCAATGACAGGGATGTGTTCCAACCAGCAGAAGAAGCAGATGTTCCTGCCAAAGAGGCTCATCCCAATAAGCATTTCTGTGCACAGGGGTCCCAACCTTCCACCAGTCACTGAATTACTGGAATGGCTTACAAACAGCTTTTCTTAATTCCATACAGAATTATGGAACTGCTGCCTGCTGTTACACTTGCTTTAGCACTGGGCTGATTGGACAGGAGCCGGAGCAGATGTTTTGCTTGTAATCTGGAAGGTAGGTAACTATGAATTGGGCAGCAGGGGAATAGAGGCAGAGTCTGTGCTTCTGCCTGCTCATCCGGAGTGCTGTATCACATCCACAAAGAACAGTAGGTGGCATGAAAACAGAGCAGACCTGAGCTGCAGGTAGCTAATAGTTCCAGAGAGCTGGAATGGGTAAGATAGCAGAATTACATCCCATGAGGTGCAGGTGCATTGGATCTGTTTCCTGATAACTGCAGTGTTTCAAACACCGGAAAACTTGCTTGAAAGGGAATGAAATGGTTTCTCACCATCAGAGCTTGGTGGATTATCAGTCAATAGATTCAGCTTCCAGCCGAGGATATCTGCGATTGTCTCGCATGTGTAGAACTATTCCATAGCAACCCAGACAGGTTAATGATCACTAGTAAAAATCCAATTTCAGAAAGTTTGGAGTCCATGAAATCAGATTTTGGCCTTGAAATCAGAATGGCTTCCCTCCGTGCACACCTTTGGGAACCAATCGGATGGCTGGATGGATCAAAGTCAATTGATTTCCCATGTTTCAAAAAGTCGTGTTACTCTGGCAATCAATTCTGGTGTAAAGTGTGGAATGTAGATAAAGACTCGATATGATAGGTTTTCAAAGCATTTAAAAAAAAAGACTGTCACTGAGACAAAATTAGCAAATGCTGTTTGGAGAGGAGGAGATGATTAAAGTTTCAGATTAAAGCTTGTCCACCAGAGAGCCAGTTTGGTGTAGTGGTTAAGTGTGCGGACTCTTATCTGGGAGAACCGCGTTTGATTCCCCACTCCTCCACTTGCACCTGCTGGAATGGCCTTGGGTCAGCCATAGCTCTTGCAGAGTTGTCCTTGAAAGGGCAGCTGCTGTGAGAGCCCGCTCCAGTCCCACCCACCTCACAGGGTGTCTGTTTCGGGGGTGGGGAGGGAAAGGAGATTGTGAGCCGCTCTGAGACTCTTCGGAGTGGAGGGCGGGATATAAATCCAATATCTTCCCTCCACTCAGAAGAGTCTCAGAGCGGCTCACAATCTCCTTTACCTTCCTCCCCCACAACAGACACCCTGTGAGGTGGGTGGGGCTCAGTGGGCTCTCCCAGCAGCTGCCCTTTCAAGACAACCTCTGCCAGAGCTATGGCTGACCCAAGGCCATGCGAGCAGGTGCAAGTGGGGGAGTGGGGAATCAAACCCGATTCTCCCAGATAGGAGTCCGCGCACTTCACCACTACACCAAGCTGGCTCACCACAATGACATGTTCATTTGTTGATGTCCCCCTCTCCCTTTTGGAAGCCATCCGGCTCCATGTCTCTTTGTCAAGACAAAAGCCAAGCAAGAAATCTCACCGCTGGAGGAACCTCTGGAACAGCTATGCTTCTTCCTCTTGTCCTTGATTACAGGGAACAATACGGGGAACACTTTCATCATCGGTGAAAGTAGGCGATTGACTAGTTTGCCTAGTGGCAGGGCCAGCCCTGAATATTGCCCATCTTCTAGGAGAGTTGACGGGAATCCATAGTTATAGACCCAAGTTTCTTGCCTTTTGTACTTCTCCCATTTAGAGGACATTGGGTAAATAGGCGTCAGCATGGTATGGGGCTTGACCTAGATGGCCCAGGCTAGCTTGATCTTGTCGGATCAGATCTTGGGGCGGGATGGTGGCTCAGTGGTAGAACATCTGCTTGGTAAGCAGAAGGTCCCAGGTTCAATCCCCGGCATCTCCAACTAAAAAGGGTCCAGGCAAGTAGGCGTGAAAAACCTCAGCTTGAGACCCTGGAGAGCCGCTGCCAGCCTGGGTAGACAATACTGACTTTGATGGACCAAGGGTCTGATTCAGTATAAGGCAGCTTCATCTGTTCAGATCTCAGAAGCTAAGTTGGGTTGGCCCTGGTTAGTACTTGGATGGGAGACCACCCAGAAACCGGGGTCGCTGCTTAGAGGTAGGCACAGGCAAACCACTTCTGTCCATTCCTTTCCTTGAAAACCATATGGGGTAGGGTTGCCAGGTCTGTGTTGGAAATTCCTGGAGACTTTGGGGGTCAATCCGGGAGAGGGCAGAGTTTGGGGAGTCTTTATCTGTGCAACCTCTTTATAAATGATTTGGATGAAGGAATAGAGGGAGTGGTTAATAAATTTTCAGATGATACTAAATTGGGAGGGGCTGCAGATGCAGTAGAAGACAGAAACTGGATGCAGGATGATCTTGACAGGCTGGAAAACTAGGCTGAAACCGATAAAATGACTTTTAACAGGGATAAATGTAAAGTTCTGCATTTAGGTAGGAAAAATCCAATGCATGGTTATAGGATGGAAGAGACTTATCTTGGCAGTAGTATGTGCGAAAAGGATCTAGGGGTCTTAGTGGTTCATACGCCGAACATGAGTCAACAGTGTGATGCGGTGGCTAAAAAGGCAAATACAGTGTCCAGATCACGTGAACTGATGGTGTCGCTTTACTCTGCTCTGTTAAGACCTCACCTGGAGTATTGTGTTCAGTTTTGGGCACCACATTTTAAGAAGGATAGAGACAAGCTGGAATGGGACCAGAGGAGCATGACGAAGATGGTAAGGGGTCTGGAGACCAAGTCCTGTGAAGAAAGGTTGAAGGAGCTGGGCATGTTTAGCCTGGAGAGGAGGTGGCTGAGAGGTGATAGGATCACCATCTTCAAGTACTTGAAGGGCTGTCACATAGAGGATGGGGTGGAACTGTTTTCTGTGGCCCCAGAAGGTAGGACCAGAACCAATGGGTTGCAATTAAATCAGAAGAGTTTCCGGCTCAACATTAGGAAGAACTTCCTGACAGAGCGGTTCCTCAGTGGAACAGGCTTCCTCAGGAGGTGGTGAGCTCTCCTTCCTTGGAGGTGTTTAAGCAGAGGCTAGATGGCCATCTGACAGCAATGCGGATCTTGTAAATTTAGGGGGAGGTATTTGTGAATTTCCTGTATTATGCAGGGAGTTGAATTAGATGACCCTGGAGGTCCCTTCCAACTCTATGATTCTATGAACCTCATATTCTCTATCTTTCTAAAGTAACACACATTCTTTCCCTGGAATTAAGATCAGGGAAATTAAGATCATTTGATTGTCCGACCAATCAAAAAAGCTATCTGGTGGGTCCATGAGAAAGGGCCTTTTCAGTGGCAGCCCCATAATCATGGAACAGCCTCCCCAGGCAGGTGTACCTGGGTCCCCTCCCTTTTGGAACTGCATTTGACTAAGTTAGCTTTTAAAGACTGGCAGTCCTTATTGGAGATTTTAAACTTGTGGGCTTTTACGTGACTCTACGATTGCTTTATTGACATTGTAAGCTACCTTGAATTATGCAAGGAAGAAAGAAGGGCAGCTGACAATTGTCTTAAATAAAATAGCAGGCCACACGCCCCTGATGTAGCCAATCCTCCGAGAGCTTACAGGGCTCTTAGTACATGGCCTTCTGTAAGCTCCAGGAGGATTGGCTACATCGGGGGCGTGGCCTAATATGCAAAGGAGTTCCTGCTACAGAAAAAGCCCTGATTGCATCTAAGTGAAAAATCTTTACCACTGGAACTACTTCCCATCACCCTGAAGTCTGGCATGAAAAATGACTGGTAATGTGATGTCCAAAAACTCTTTAGCGCCCTCATTGGTACATAACACCTATTCAGCAGCCCACACACAGGTCCTTCCATCGGTTTCTGCTTCCGCATGCAGGTGACTGTTTCATCCTATTGTTTGGATTCTCTGAGATTTGGCTCCAGCGCCACAGGCGTCCCTGTTCTTCCGAGCAGCGGTTGACATGTGGGGTTAAGGAGATGGAATCCATCGCGTCAGGGTTCCCCGGCTGCCTCCCAAGAGCCCTTTCAAAATCGTGAGCGCTTCTTAACGATGTGATTGGCTTGCTTAACAACCTGCTATTGAATCCGCAGGCTTTTCTGGCAAACTCCTCGGCATGCTGGGAATTGTTTGGTCTCCACTGAAAGGGATGAAAAGTTTTCACGAGTCAGAAAATAACCAAATAAAATACCCCAAGGACCTGGAAATAATTCTATGTAAAAAATAAACGATGCATCTTTATTGTACATTTCCTCCAAGGAGCTCGGAGCTGTGTTCACGGATTTCCCCCCTCCCCTTTTATCAGGGCTGCCTTCTGCAAAAAAAAAAAAAAAGCCCCAGCAAAAAGGGAGGGTGGAACCTTATCCAAATGGCATCCCGCTACGCCTCAATGTCACTTCCAGCTGCAAAAGCAGAAGGGACAACGCCGTACGACAGGAGCCTCTAGGATTTGGCCAAAGCTCTATGGTAAAAACCATGGAGTTTGAGGGGAGATGCTAGAGCGTTCCATGATGTGGTGATGTCACTTCCAGTTACAGAGCCGGAAGCAGGGCCATTAGGCAAGCTAGGCGATTGCCTAGGATGCTGGCCTTCTGGAGGGGGGCTGAATTGGGCACTCCCACATGCCTCAGTGAGGTCATGCCGCTGCCAAGTGGCTGCCTCTCTGAGTTCCTCCCCTGCGGGCCTCTCAGAGTCTCCAAGAGGTGTGAGCAGTGGGGCTTCCCTGTTTTGCACCCCTGGGGTTAGGGTTGCCAAGTCCAATTCACAAAATACCCAAGGGCTTTGGGGGTGGAGCCAGGAGACTTTGGGGGTGGAGTCAGAAGCAAGGTTGTGACAAGCATCATTGAACTCCAAAGGGAGTTCTGGCCATCACATTTAAAGGGATCACACACCTTTTAAATGCCTTCCCTCCACTGGAAATAATGAAGGATAGGGTCACCTTCATTGGGGGCTCATAGAATTGGACCCCCCGGTTCAATCTTTTTGAAACTTGGGAGGTGTTTTGAGAAGAAGAAGAAGATATTGGATTTATATCCCACCCTGAAGAGTCTCAGGCAATCTCCTTTCCCTTCTTCCCCCACAACAGACACCCTGTGAGGTGGGTGGGGCTGGAGAGGGCTCTCACAGCAGCTGCCCTTTCAAGGACAACCTCTGCCAGAGCTATGGCTGACCCAAGGCCATGCTAGCAGGTGCAAGTGGAGGAGTGGGGTATCAAACCCGATTCTCCCAGATAAGAGTCCACACACTTAACCACTACACCAAACTGGCTCTCAGGTACCGGATGCTATGTTGAAAATTTGGTGTTTCTAACTCAAAATACAGCCCCTCCAGACCCCAGCTACCCGTGGCTCAATTCTCCATTATGCCCTAGGGGAATCGATCTCAATAGGGAATAATGGAGCACCCAGCAGACATTTCCCTCCTGCCTTCTGCTTTCTGATGACCCTGAAGGGGGGGGGCCTCCAAACAAGGGGATCCCCTGCCCCCACCTGGGGATTGGCAACCCTACCTGGGGTGGAAAAGCGGGGGAAAGATCCCTCCTCCGCCTCTCAGGCGGTAGGGCTTTTCCCCTGTTACATCTTCAAGGAACGCTTTCTTAAGTACCGTATTTTTCGGTCCATAAGGCGCTCCGGACCATAGGTCGCACCTTCCTCCTGGGGGGCGATCCGCTGCCTCTGCCTCCGATCCGGCGCTTCCCCCGCGCCTCCCTGCCTGGCTCCATCTTCTTGCAGCAAGCGCTGGGATCGCTCCACGTGGCCCCACCGCAAACCCAGCGCTTCGCAAGCACCGGCTGCGTAGGGGGCAGCGTGCTTCCTCCTCGTCTGTCTGCCTGGCTCCACCTCTGATGCTTAAAGCAAGCACTGGGATCGCTCCCTCCGCCCTCCGATCCCGGCGCTTGCTTTAAGCATCACAGCTGAAGCCAGGCACACAGGCAAGGAGGAAGCACCCGCCCCCTCCACAAACCCAGCACTTCGTGAGTGCCGGCTGTGGAGAGGGCAGCATGCTTCATCCTTGTCTGTCTGCCTGGCTCCACCTCTGATGCTTAAAGCAAGCGCTGGTATCGCTCCCTCCGCCCTCCGATCCCAGCGCTTGCTTTAAGCATCACAGCTGAAGCCAGGCACACAGGCAAGGAGGAAGCACCCGCCCCCTCCGCAAACCCAGCGCTTCGCGAGCGCCGGCTGCGGAGAGGGCAGCGTGCTTCCTCCTTGTCTGTCTGCCTGGCTCCACCTCTGAGGTTTAAAGCAAGCGCTGGGATCGGAGGGCGGAGGGAGCGGATCGCCCCCCTCCCGGAAGGTACGTACCTTCGGACCATAAGACGCACACACTTCCCCCCCCACTTTTTTGGGGGGGAAAGTGCATCTTATGGTCCGAAAAATACGGTATTTGATGGGCTGCACCTCTGTGTATAGATGTTGCCTCCAATACTTGAGTAGGGCCGTCGTAGGAAGCCGTGAGTGGAGGCGGTATTGTCACAGCTGGGGCCGGGTCAGGCAAAGTCCAGGGGCAGTCCGAGGTCTGTAGCCAGTAAGCAGGGGGGTCCGAGGCGCCAAATCCGAATCACTGTACAAGTATCGCAGGTCCGAGGTCCAGAAGCCGAGGTCAGGGAGTCCAGAAGTCACAAGCCAAAGTCAAGGAGTCCAGAAACCAAAGTCAAGCCAGAGTGGCTGCTAGAACGTCAGGGACATGACTGGTTGCTTCCACAAAGCCTCCTCCCAAAGCCTACAGCTATATAGCCCTCTGCTGGCTGTTGCCCATTTGGGCTAATTGCTGGCTTAGAGAGGCAGCCAGGGTCCTGTTACAACTCAAGCATCCTTGCTCTTAGGAGGGCCAGAATCCTCTCAGAACTCAGGGCTCAGGGAGTGTCTTGCTTGTGAGCGTGCCGCCCTCCTCCGATCCCTGAGGTCCTGACGGAGGCGGTCATGCACACGAGCCACCCGAGAGGGCGAGGCAGGGGGGCTGGGATCTTCTCCAGCAGGAGGAAGGGGCACTGGTGCAGGAGGCAGGGGCACAGTTTCCTCTGCAGGCTCAACTTCCTCTGCAGGGTCCCCAGCACCCATGACAGGTATTGCCAGTTGTTGTCAGGTCTGTATAATTGATTTTTTAAAATTATTATTATTATTGTAGTGCTGCGTTTGATTAATAAAGTTGTTTAGTTGTTTGCTTTTCCTGATTTAAAAAAAAAAGTCTGATGAGTCATTGCGGAGAAGGTAAAGCTTTGATGCTTGGTCTATAATAATATGGCAGCCTATTGTGAATATGCTCAGTTTTGTGCCGTTCTTCCGATACAGCTCGATAAAGCGACGGGGAAAAGGATATACAAGTACAGCCTTGTTGCAGAAGCGGATTTCTACAAGGAAAATTGGCTTTGTTTAGAAGATACCGTTTTAACTTTTCCCCCTGATGGACTTTGCATTGATTTGTTTTTAAACTTGTTGGGGTTATTATCCTTGTAGCGTCCGATATTCCTGTGCTTATTGCCTTTTGGGAAGTTATATGCAAGTTTCTATTTTTTCTTGAAGGGCTGTCATATAGAGGATGGTGTGGGATTGTTTTCTGTGGCCCCAGAAGTTAGGACCAGAACCAATGGGTTGAAATTAAATCAGAAGAGTTTCCAGATCAACATTAGGAAGAACTTCCTGGCCGTTAAAGCAGTTCCTCAGTGGAACAGGCTTCCTCGGGAGGTGGTGGGCTCTCCTTCCCTGGAGGTTTTTAAACAGAGGCTAGATGGCCATCTGACAGCAATGAGGATCCTGTGAATTTAGGGGAAAGGACTTCCTGACCGTTAGAGCGATTCCTCAGCGGAACAGGCTTCCTCAGGAGGTGGTGGGCTCTCCTTCCTTGGAGGTTTTTAAACAGAGGCTAGATGGCCATCTGACAGCAATGAAGATCCTGTGAATTTGGGGTAGGTATTTGTGGGTTTCCTGACTTGTGCAGGGGGTTGGACTAGATGACCCTGGAGGTCCCTTCCAACTCTATGATTCTATGATTCTGTTATATAAACTTTGGTATTATATTGATTTGAGGCTTTTTATTCATGGAAACAGTTGGGTTTTGTTCTCTCCAGCTCCCTCCATGTGGCATCTGGAGAACTCCTGCTGTTACAACTGATCAGAAAACACTTCACTGGGAGAACCGGGTTTGATTCCCCACTCCTCCACTTGCAGCTGCTGGAATGGCCTTGGGTCAACCATAGCTCTTGCAGAGTTGTCCTTGAAAGGGCAGCTTCTGTCATAGCTCTCTCAGAGCCACCTACCTCATAGTTTGTCTGTTGGGGGGGGGGGGAAGGTAAAGGAGATTGTGACCGCTCTGAGATTCAGAGTATAGGGCAGGATATAAATCCAATTTCTTATTATTATTTTTCTTCTTCTTTTTTCCTCATTCCCCACTGGTTCTTTCCTAAACTAGTTTATATACTTTATATGGCTATCCAGACCAAATGGCCAAGCCACACTGTTTCATGTGACCATGTGATCACTTAGTTTGCCCTCTTAATCAACAAAATGCTTGTATTTCAGCTCACAATGCCTGATCCCCTCGTCTGATGAAGTGTGCTTAGAGAGTACACGAAAGCTTACGTTCTGAATAAAAATGGGTTGGTCTTAAAGGTGCCACTTGACTCCTGCTTTGTTCTACTGCTTCAGACCAACACGGCTGCCCACTTGGAACTCCAAAGGGATCTGTTGAGGCTGGGTGAGTGGGCGTCAACGTGGCAGATGCGGTTCAATGTGGCCAAGTGCAAAGTAATGCACATTGGGGCCAAGAATCCCAGCTACCAATACAAGTTGATGGGGTGTGAACTGGCAGAGACTGACCAAGAGAGAGATCTTGGGGTCGTGGTAGATAACTCACTGAAAATGTCAAGACAGTGTGCGTTTGCAATAAAAAAGGCCAACTCAATGCTGGGAATTATTAGGAAGGGAATTGAAAACAGATCAGCCAGTATCATAATGCCCCTGTATAAATCGATGGTGCGGTCTCATTTGGAGTACTGTGTGGCGGTTCTGGTCGCCGCACCTCAAAAAGGATATTATAGCATTGGAGAAAGTCCAGAAAAGGGCAACTAGAATGATTAAAGGGCTGGAACACTTTCCCTATGAAGAAAGGTTGAAACGCCTGGGACTCTTTAGCTTGGAGCAACGTCGACTGCGGGGTGACATGATAGAGGTTTACAAGATTATGCATGGGATGGAGAAAGCAGAGAAAGAAGTACTTTTCTCCCTTTCTCACAATACAAGAACTCGTGGGCATTCGATGAAATTGCTGAGCAGCCAGGTTAAAACCGATAAAAGGAAGTACTTCTTCACCCAAAGGGTGATTAACATGTGGAATTCACTGCCACAGGAGGTGGTGGCGGCCACAAGCATAGCCACATTCAAGAGGGGTTTAGATAAAAATATGGAGCAGAGGTCCATCAGTGGCTATTAGCCACAGTGTGTGTGTGTGTATAATTTTTTGGCCACTGTGTGACACAGAGTGTTGGACTGGATGGGCCATTGGCCTGATCCAACATGGCTTCTCTTATGTTCTTATTTACACAGACATCCTGAAGCCCAGGGCTTCTTTTGTAGGAAAAAAATCCAGCAGGAACTCATTTGCATATTAGTCCACACCCCTGATGCCAAGCCAGCCAGAACTGTGTTCCTGTGCGTTCCTGCTCAAAAAAAAAAAAAAAAGCTCCAAACCCCTCTCTGTGCAAACACAATATTCAAAATTTAACAATTATTGGTACATACTAACAAATCCAAACAGTAATAAATTGTAATAATGTACATAATATGCAATAGAAATCATACAGGAAAAAGTTCATCCACAATGAGTGCCACTCCTACTGTACTTTCTGGGACTAACGTCCAAATATTATTCTTTATATTTATTGAAAGTGCGACGACTGGAGAACCAGTCCGAAACTGTTTCAGGCAAAATAGCCCTTCTTTCAGGGACCGTCTTCTCAAGTTATAAAGGCAGTAGGAAAGTCGTGCCGAAATTCGATTGCTACTCTTCATCACATATCATTTCTCCAGCCTTGCTGTATTTTATTTATAATTCATCCTGGAACGTTTCTGCAAATGACCTTCATGCCAGTTTCTGGGAACGTTCCTTAAAGTTCCTAGAATGTTCCTTAAAGCCAAAGCCAATGGGCTTGTGTAAGAGTGACGCTGACAGTTTCATGAAGCGATACTACTTAACTACAGAGGAGGACGAGGAGACGGTTGCCAATCCCCAGGTGGGGGCAGGGGATCCCCTGGTTTAGAGGCCCTCCCCCCGCTACAGGGTCATCAGAAAGCAGTGGGGGGAGGGAAATGTCTGCTGGGAACTCTGTGATTCTATATGGAGTCAAATTCCCATAGGAAATAATGCAGAATTGATCCACAGGTATCTGGGGCTCTGGGGGGCTATTTTTGAGGTAGAGGCACCAAATTTTCCATATAGCATCCAGTGCCTCTCCCCAAAATATCCCACTAGTTTCAAAAAGATTGGACCAAGGGGTCGAATTCTATGAGCCCCAAAAGAAGGTGCCCCTATCCTTCATTATTTCCTATGGAAGAAAGGCATTTTTAAACATGTGCAGTCCCTTTAAATCTGATCTCCAGAACTCCCTTGGAGTTCAATTATGCTTGTCACACCCTTGCTCCTGGCTCCACTCCCAATGTCTCCTGGCTCCATCCCCAAAGTCCTTTGGCTCCACCCCAAAGTCCCCTGGCTCCACCCCCAAAGTCCCCAGATATTTCTTGAATTGAACTTGGCAACCCTAGAAGAAGAGGAGGAGATGAGATTTATACTCTGTCCTTTATTCAGAGCAGTTTCCAATCTCCTTTCCCTTCCTCTCCTCACAACAGACATGCTGTGAGGTAGGCGGTGCTGAGAGAGCTCGGAGAGAACTGCTCCTGAGCAGAACAGCTCTGAAGGAACTGAGACTGGCCCAAGGTCACCCAGCAGGCCTCATATGTCTCAAAGTGGCTTAAAATCTCCTTGCCCTTCCTCTCCTCACAACAGACACACTGTGATGTTAGGGAAACTGCTCTCAAAATGAGATTGGGGAATTAGATTGAGAGACAGCTGGCCCTAAAAAGGAATCTTTGTTATCAATTGTATACCAGGCTCAACCGTTCAGAGAGTCAATGCTCAATAAGAGACTCTAATTTAGTAAAAATCAATTGTAATTTATTTAGAATAATATTTCTTCCATACAAGGTAAAAATACAAAACATTCACACATTCATACAGGTCTAGGAAAAATAGATAGATTGATAGGGACACATATCAGGGTAGACATACAGGGCGATATTTACCATCGTAGTTCTTCCAGGAAGGTTTCCAATGGCGACTTAAGAGGACAGGGGAAATGGACCCAACACTGTGGCCAGAATTGGGGATGGATCTAGACAGCGGGTAATAGGGGTTGCTGAATAGAAAGCACACACGAGTGGAGTTGGGTCAGAGGTTAAATAGACTCTCTTAGACCCCTCAGGTGCTGGGAGGTCCAAGGGAGGAGAGATGGGAGGTTCAAGAAGGCTGGACATTCCTTACTGACACCTAATTGGATGCCTGCTTTGGCCAATGAACTTCACCTTAGTCCAGTGAACCTGGAAATTTCCAAGCTGCAATGTTGCCTGGGTTGGCCCCAGGGTACTTAGACTGGAGTAAGAATGGGAATGGCTGGATACTTAAGTTTAAATGGGATTAACTAGGAGGGTGACAATAGGTAATCAAATGCTGGCCTAGGTACCACCCGGGTTAGACAAAAGACTTGATGAAGACAGGAGATGTCCTTCCTCTTTCTCATCTTCTGCTGGGCAAGATTTATTGTTCTGGCATTGCTGAGCAATTAGGATCAACAGTGGAGCTATTAATCCATTCTTAAAACAGATGGGTTGCTTGCAGGCTCAGGGTGTGTACGTGTGACTTTCCCACTAAGAAGGAATGAGTTCAGCCTGGCAGGGTAAGCTTGGGTCAGGAAAGCAAGCTGGATTCTGCTGTTGTTAGCCTTAGATTCATGAAGGCAGGCTGGAAACATGGTGGCCTTGCTTCTTCCACAGCAGTGGCCAAGACTGGGCACACAAGGAGCAGCTGGAGCATGTCTTCAGAGACGTAGAATGCAAAGCTGAGGCTTATGGTATTATAAAGTGTAAGCAAAGTCCACTTCTTAGAGCAGATGTGTGAGAGTCAAATCTCCAGGCACCCTGGCAACCACACTGGCGATCACGATGTCCACATGCATGAAAAGTAGGGGGCTTTTCCTCACAGTTCCCCCCCTCAAGACCTACGTCACCATCTGGTGGCGAGGTCTTGCAATAACACAATGTCCATATCTGTAGTTGACAGGCGGCGAGTCCACGTAGCTTCAGGGGTCTACCGGGGTGTACCGTCTATCTAAAAAGGTTGGAGCCACTATCTAAACTACTCAAAAATCAATTTGGAAAAATATTCCAATAGGCCAAAGGTTCCTTCCTTTGAATACTACGATGCAGGGATAACAGGCATTGGCAACACTGTAGGGCATACAGTATTAAAACACAGGGTTACAATCATTGAAATAAAAGTTGAGTTCATAAAATCATTACTGCTATTTAAACCAGATAAGTAACAAGAATTGATCCATAAATCACACACAATCATGACAATAATTGATTAGAAAAACACACAGGTACATTAGAGTTCATGGTTACAAGTGAATCCATATCTTAATCTTGAGTCTTCTTTTCTTCTTCTCCCCCCCTTGATAAGCTTCTTATACTGGGGTTTGAAGAGGATCTTCTTCCATGTACCTATTGGGTATGTGAAAGTCCTAGTGGAGGGTGAACTAAAGAGTCTTCCCACCCCCCCTAGCACCCAGCGAAATCTGTCTTTATTGTTGCTAAAAGGGAGTCTTCCTGTAACCCAGCATGTAATTGGCAATGGTGCTTTTCTGCCTGTATCACTGATGGTCCATAGAGCAACAGTGGGCTTTGAGGAAAGAACCGAAAAGGAACCAAAAACATTCACACATGACAACATGGGGGATGATTCTGTACCAGAGTAGGGAGCAGTGACAGCAGATCAAAAATGCATACATTCAACCATGAAGAAAGGAATCTTAAAAAGCTATTAGTGAAGTGTCCTCCTGTCCAGAGTGTGGTGACCAGTGAGCTTTTACGTCACAAGCTTACATATGTCATGTTAGGGGCCTGCATTGGGCAGGTTTGCCTATTACACTAATCATTCAGGACTTCAGGAGGCTTTTTCCTTGTCAAGAAAGGAAAGTAACATACACAATACAGAAAACACAACCCAAAATATTCTTTGTTGCAACATAAAACTTAAAATAAAACATTGTGCACAATCCAGGAAAATGACCATAGTTTGGGGCGTCCCCCATATGATGAAAATAGTTCCATAAAGAAGAGACAAAAGAAAACCTTTGCTATAGCTTTGGAATATAATAAATTGTCAAAACAATATAAAAACTTCAAAAACAAAAACTGAGGCCTCAATAGAACAATGCTAGCTAGCTTTATGAGAGGGATCATACCCAAAATGGCAGGTGAGCTAGAGCAGAGAAATTAAAAACCTGGACATTAGTGAGCTGATCAGGTCCCACTACATCCAGTTTTTCTCTGGGCTAGTTCAGCTAAAACGATCTTGGCATGGGGGTCTCACATGTGAGCACAGATTTCAACAAAACTTAACAACACAAGAATTCTGAAAAGCAACATAATGGTTACACATACATAAAACAATTCTTAACAGGACTATCAACAACTCTTAGAACTACTGAGCATGCATTAGACTTGACTTGCAGGTCCAGATTCCCTGCACATCTATATTGAAAGAAAAGATGAGCAAACTTAACAAAACAGTTACAACATCCTAGAAATCAAATTCTGGTTAATTCACCTTGACAAACACATTAAACAATTCATAAAAAGAGAAAAGATGGGCAAGGCATCTGTAGTACCACGAGAAAAATGCTTAGTTGTTGCAAGGACAAGTCAAAAGAAAGACTTGAAGCATGAAAGCATATCCCTTGAAGAAGAAACCTTTTATGGAGTAAAAGGCAAAACTAAGATGATGGCACAATGCTCCAGGTTTAAGGCTTGTGCCAGAAAATGATTTTCCTCTGTGCATACACAGAGTGCAAAGAATGTGTTGCTGGAAGGCAACATGCTGTCAGAAATACCAAGTAGACCAAAATTTGAGCATAATACAACAAGACTTAATTTGGAGAGCCTTGATAGGCTCAGCCAACTGGTTATAGATGCAAAAATAGCACAAAAGGACATTTAGTAGCAAGAAGAAAATCATGATCAGAAATGAACTCTGAGGAATCTACATTAAGAATCTAACAGATTATTGCTCATTTCC
Source organism: Heteronotia binoei (assembly GCF_032191835.1). NCBI lineage: Eukaryota > Metazoa > Chordata > Lepidosauria > Squamata > Gekkonidae > Heteronotia > Heteronotia binoei. The sequence continues at coordinate 111,566,216 of NC_083231.1, read as the reverse complement.
TTGAGAACATGGAAAATAGAAAAGGGTTTTCACTCAGAAAAAGTCTAGCTCTAACAAGATATATATATTATAGGTGGAGGCAGAACCATCCATTGGTCATTATATTGCTTAAGACCAAACAAAGATACTGAGCCCACAAGTTGGGGCCTCTTAAGAACATGTGGATACCTCTTTCCACAGGCAGACTGGATTAAACTAAAATTAAAACTCAAGCTTCACCAAATAGCTAAAAGGGAAGATTGATGATGCAAATGGCATTCAGAGAGAAAATGAAGATATCAATAGTTGAAGTACATTTGAGGAATCCAAATTTCTAATGGAGACCAAAAACCTTCAGGAATTCTGTCAAAACAAGAGTATTAATTCTTGAGGCTTGAGAGAGAAAAAGCACAGGGAGAGGGTAATTTTACCCCAAGGGAGTGTACAGATGTCCTGCACTTCTTGTAGGAACCAAAATTTGTGAGATAAAGTTTTCTTAGCTCTAATGTTTAGCAAAGGGCCTATAGATTGCAAAGCAAAGCACTGGGAATGCCCAATAGACTTTGAGGAGCAATTTCTTAAAAGTGTTTCCCTTAAAATTAAAAGCTACAAAACCTGAGTATAGGGGAGATTGGTACCAGTCACTAGAAAAAAAAAATATTTTAAGACTTAAAAGGTAAAGCAAAAATAAGTAACAGAAAGAAAGCTTCTAATCTAGGAGAACTCTTAGTATTAGGGCAGTTTACAGGCAGGGGATTTTCTCTAGCAGAGAACGATTGGCTGTAAGCAGAGCTTTGGGATGCCAGCTCCAGGCTGGAGATTTCTAGAAATTTGGGTCAAATTTGGAGATCACAAGGCATGCAGTCCATGTCCTTGGACACTTACTTCCTCCAGAGGCACTAGCCTCAATGTACTGGGGGAAAGGCTATGATTTTGGGAGAGACCTCCAGGTCCCACCTGGAGACAGGCAACCTTACAAAAAAAACAAAGCAGTATGCACATCTTCCATCCAGGTATTTCTCTGGGTGGGAAGAGGCTGTCTCTGTGAGAGACTGCAATATTTAAAAAGTTTGTTAATGAAAAACTTTTGAAATTATATCTTTTTAGACCCAAAATCAGGAGATGAGAATTCAAAACAGCACAAAATATTTCCACACTATTCCCACCCTCCCCCCCTAGATGTGAAAGGAGGGGAAGGTTTGAACAGACAAACCAAAATTCCTTCCCTCTTGGATTTAAGTGAATGCTTACCTTAACAAAAAGGCTAAAACAGACACAATGGATTTGGCCAGTACTCTTATCTGACCCTGATAAGTTTTTACAAAGAAAGGTGGAGGAGGAGAATAATGAGCTTTCTGCCTGGGTGGGGCTCAAAATTGTAACTCTTTCCAGTTTCTTTAACTCAAGCTGAATTTGGCTGATTTTATTTCAAGAGGGTCTGCATGAGATTTGCCAATCAGTACTACATTAGTTGTTGCTGCTCCTGCAGCTGGAGGTTCTCCTTTCTGTACTTTCAAATTTAAATGACAGACTTGCCCATTTGAGGTTAACTGTCTTGTGTTGCTGTGACCTTTGAGAAGGAGAGGCAACACCTCTTATAAGACAATCACTGAATTTGATCTCTTCTGAGGTTCTGCAAGAAAACTTTCCTAGCCAGCCATCCACTGGAAGATACTGGGACAAAAAGTTCTTTACAAGAATGGTGGCAAACAAAAACTGTGGTTCCTCTTGCCACTGGCTAGTTATAGGTCTATAAGAAAATGAGGCTTTCTCTCAAAGACACTGAGTTGCTTGTACCTTAGGGAGACCTGAGATAAACAAAAAATCTAATTTCTCAGGGCAATGCATTTAAAACTCCATTCCTTTGCCTTAGTTACTTATCAAATCTTTACTGCTACAGATTTCCATTGAGCAAGAGGGAGAACAATTAGCATTTCTTCCTGATGGCAGGAGTGCTGAGCATTTGCAATACTTTAGCCAGCTCTATTTGGACTAATCTGCAGGCACTCTGTACAAGCTCAGAGGCTATACCATTTAAATTCACAGAACTGAGGAAATAAATATATATATTTTTTTGACTTTATAAGCAAGAGAGAGAAAGATGAACTTGGGAGTTTCACAGATTTTCATTCAGCCCATTTGAAGGTTAAAACAGTTTCTTACATCTTGCTCTGAAAGCTTTGAATTAACAAAAAACTAGTTCAGTCTCTCTTTCTCAGGTACTTGATGCTGGCATTTTTAAAGGGTTAGACTAAATACATACTACATCAAGCTCCCATTACCCTGCAGAGAAACTAACTGCAGGCTGGAACCCTTGCTGGGATTCCAGGAGATCTCCAGGCCTCACCTGGAGAAATGGCCTGGTCTAATTGTAGTCCAAGTCATTGCTTGTATGTTTTCTTATTTAGTCAAGGGAAAGGGTGCCCTTGTTACCTTTAAACCTAAATAAGGCCAGATCTCTCTGTTTTAAGAGACATTCAAGTCTAGGAGTTAGATTTTCCTTTGGGTGGGGGGAAGTTCAGAGACAAAGGAACCTTGCCTGCCCATGTGGGACTACCATTCTCTGAAGTTCCACAGAATTCTGGCTTTCAAATTCCCCAAATGGGATGAGCTAAAGACAGAAAATTTCTGGCGTAAAGGGCTGAGGCTTGCTCATGTAGGAGTGTCTGGAGCAAGTCCTTGCAAAAAGGAATACCTTGTGCCATGATTGTGGAACTCTGCATAGGCTCAGAGACCATATTTCCTTCATGATTCTGGGGTGAGAGAACTTGAACAGGGACTGTTCTCTCATTTTCATGGGGGAAAGAAGTCTGAGGCTGCACAGCTGGGTTTGCCCCACCATGTTTCCTTTTGTCCTGCACTTCCAGAATTTCTAGTCTCCTCTCTGTGGCCCTGCAAGACTCCAGAACATTTTGAAGGAGACTGGCAGTTTCCTTTTCTTTCCCACCAGCTTCTAACTTTTGCTGAAGTTCCTGATTTTTCTCAGCAAGCTTTTGGATTTCTAAATCCTTTTCATGAGTAGGATTTGTAAGTTTCCCTACCCTTTCCTTATTAGGGAAGTCTTCCACAGCAGTAGCCTTGGGGAAGCTATCTCCATTTTCTGCAGACCCTGTGGCATTGGGAGCCATGTGCCCTGGTGGCTTCATGGCATCTGAAAGTGCAGCGAGTAGCACATGTGTGGGCTTCTTATCAAACTGCCTCATGTCTGCTCCAGTGGCTCTAAGCTGGGACCAAGCTGCCATTCTGACTTTGTCTCGAGGGGTCCGCTGAGGCCAGGGTTGCCCAGAGGCTGACTGTGTCTGCCTAGGAGCATAAGCCTGCTTGTGAAGGGGAACCTTTGGGACAAGCTGGGGATGGCAAGAAGAGCTGGAACCAAAGCCACTGTTTTGGAACTTCCAGTTCTGGCTCTCTTTTCCATGCCCACCTTGCTCTTGATTATATTGTGCCTGAGTGAGCTGTGTTTCTAAAACAGCCACTCTTTGTTCAGAGACTTGGGCATGCTTTAAAGCATTCTCCAGTCTCCATTTGACCTCATGGAGAGAGTGGGTTAAATTTGCTATCTCCTTCTCATGAGCACTTAATCTAGCTGTGTAGTCTTCATGAACTATTTCCCTTTTTGCATAGTCAGCTTTCATTCTACTCTCTCTTTCCATAAAATTGCCAACTCTGTCAAGATTAGCCTCTAGATCTTTCCAGGTGGTGTTTACCAGGGCTGTTATGCCATAGCACCTCAAGGTGGGTATATTGAGACCTCTGATCACATCGGATATGAAATTTTGATTCTCATAATCTGGTTCCCCATTGTCTTTGGGTAATACTACCTTAGCTGCTTCTGCTAGGAATTTCTTCCTTATTAGATAGCTCACTGGACGCTCATCATGACCTTGTAAGGTCTGATGGTAGAGATCTTTTATATCCTCTCCATCCCAGGTGGCAAATAGTACCTCAGCCATCCATTCTAAGGTGGTGGCATTAGACAGGTTCAGGCGATACATTACATTTCTTACTTTGTCTAGTTCAGGGCCTGAGGCGCATAATATCAGCACATGGTTTAATTCAGTTAAGGAGGCTTCTTTGTAAATTCTAGCACTGGCCATCCACAACACTGAGGTGTCTATGTTATAGGGGCCAAGGAAGCTGGCAGCCATTTTAATGTCCTCTGCTCCCCAAGATCTGGTTTCCTTCACTACTTTTACAGATTCAGCTCCATTCTGTTTTCTGGCTGTGGTCTTTTTAGTGACCACAGGACGGACTGGGGCTGGCTGTTCTGCTCTGAACTTCCCAACTGCCTCGTCCTCACTCTCTTCGTCTGAGGAGAAGTCACAGAGAGCGGAGGCCGACACAGTTGCTATCAGTGTCTTTTTAATTTCTAATTTCTTTTTAAGAGCAGCTATTTTTCTTTGGCACAAATCATGGTTAGCTGCTTCGTGTTCCTTCCGGGTTTTCTCGGAAATGTATTCCATGGCACTTTGCAATTTATTATTCTGGGCTTTTGCTTGTTCTAATTCTTTTTCCAAGGTGGCTACTTGCATTTGGGACTTTTTTAGGGCAGGTAGCATGTCTTGCTGTGCTAAAGCTAGAGCATGCTTCTCCACTCTAAGATCGTCCACCTTTGCCTTTAAATTTTGGATCTCCCATCTCAGACTATTATTCTCCTTCATAATCTTCCTGACATGTATTTCATGTTCTTCACTCAATCTTGTCCTTTCTTTCTCATGAGTCTCTAGCATTTGCTTTACTTTTGCCTCGTGACTCATGAGGATCTGCTCTTTCTCTGCCACATGGCTTTGAAGGGGTTGCTCCAATTCTGCTGCATGAGCCTGGAGCACGAGTTTCTTCTCTGCCACATGGCTTTGAAACTCCTGCTCCAGCACTGATGCATGGTTTTTAAGAGTTTGTTCTAGTTCCTGCTCTTTCTTGGCAAATGAGGCCATAGCTTACAATTTAGTTCCTCTCAAAGTTCTAACTTTACTTGCAGGGCTGGTTTTCCTGCACTGTTAGGTGCCTAACCACAGGCCACCAAAATTAACTGATGCAGGAGCCTTCCCTGGCACTTTTCCTGCTTATTGGGGAGCAAAGAACTTGCAGGACACCTCTGTGTGTCTCACAAGTAAAGGAGAGAGTTGCAGGACCTTCCTTAGTTCTCTGCAACACTAACAAATGTTTGTGGCATGGGCTTATGGCCTTGCACACATTGTTGAGCTCCTCAGGAGGGGCTTTTCTCTAGCCTCTGCCTCCAAACAAATCAAAAGTTTTAAAAGTCTCAGAGCCTGAGCTTTTCCTCTGTTGGCCCTAAGCAAAAGGGAAATTTTTCGGCTGGGAAGATTGCCTATCTCCTCAGACCCGGGACAATTTTTTTTTTAACCCTAAAGGAGAGCTTCTTGCTCCTTCCACTAAATTCTCTTAAAGGCACAGCCAAGTGTAAGAACTAGCAACATATTTCCAGATGCTTCCTGGCTCCTATGTGCTATTTTACACCTGGGCTGGCAACTTTACTTATGTTCCCTTTTTTTGTTTTGCCTACTGCCAATCTCTGATTGCGCTTCGGCTTGGGTTTAGGGGGCAGCGAGCCAATCCTATGATTGCGTCTCGGCCAGAAAAGGGAGCCACGAGCCGACCCAACGATCGCGTCTTCGGGCAAAAGGGAGCCACGAGCCGACCCAACGGTCGCGTCTTCGGGCAAAAGGGAGCCACGAGCCGACCCAACGGTCGCGTCTTCGGGCAGAAGGGAGCCACGAGCCGACCCAACGGTCGCGTCTTCGGGCAGAAGGGAGCCACGAGCCGACCCAACGGTCGCGTCTTCGGGCAGAAGGGAGCCACGAGCCGACCCAACGGTCGCGTCTTCGGGCAGAAGGGAGCCACGAGCCGACCCAACGGTCGCGTCTTCGGGCAGAAAAGGGAGCCACGAGCCGACCCAACGATCGCGTCTTCGGGCAAACAAAATAAAAAGTTGCCCAGCAGTCAGATTGCAGCGGTCCTATGACCCGCCTGCCCTCCTGACTGTCGGGTGCCTTAGACTAGCCTTGGCCTAGACTCGTGTAAGGACTTGGGTGTGTGTGTGCAAGTGTCTGAGTGTGTATGTAGTGTGTGTGCATGTGTGCACTAAGCTCTAAAGAAAAGGGAGAAGGGAAGGGCGCTCTTTCCAGGTCTTAAACAATCCTAGCCTGTCCTGACATTCCCTCCCACGATAGACGCGTTTAGAAAGGCCTCGGGACGGCGGCCAGGCTTCACGGGACTTCCCCCTTGCATTCGATCGGGCTCAGTCCTCTTGCGAGGTGTCTGGCCTCCTCGGGGCGGCTGAGAAGTCCAACGCTGAATGATAGAAATGGGAGTAGCCCAACCCACAATTATAGATGCTCGCTAGAGCCGTTCACACAGAACTCATTCACTCAATCACTCATGCAATAGCCTCCCTAGCAAGACTGTTTGAACGGTGCAACCCTACGTCTGTCTGTATGAAGACACGCGTGTCGACTCGCGTGTGTTCCTACAAACAGGATAATGCCAACGCTTTCTCCACCAATTTCTGTTAGGGAAACTGCTCTCAAAATGAGATTGGGGAATTAGATTGAGAGACAGCTGGCCCTAAAAAGGAATCTTTGTTATCAATTGTATACCAGGCTCAACCGTTCAGAGAGTCAATGCTCAATAAGAGACTCTAATTTAGTAAAAATCAATTGTAATTTATTTAGAATAATATTTCTTCCATACAAGGTAAAAATACAAAACATTCACACATTCATACAGGTCTAGGAAAAATAGATAGATTGATAGGGACACATATCAGGGTAGACATACAGGGCGATATTTACCATCGTAGTTCTTCCAGGAAGGTTTCCAATGGCGACTTAAGAGGACAGGGGAAATGGACCCAACACTGTGGCCAGAATTGGGGATGGATCTAGACAGCGGGTAATAGGGGTTGCTGAATAGAAAGCACACACGAGTGGAGTTGGGTCAGAGGTTAAATAGACTCTCTTAGACCCCTCAGGTGCTGGGAGGTCCAAGGGAGGAGAGATGGGAGGTTCAAGAAGGCTGGACATTCCTTACTGACACCTAATTGGATGCCTGCTTTGGCCAATGAACTTCACCTTAGTCCAGTGAACCTGGAAATTTCCAAGCTGCAATGTTGCCTGGGTTGGCCCCAGGGTACTTAGACTGGAGTAAGAATGGGAATGGCTGGATACTTAAGTTTAAATGGGATTAACTAGGAGGGTGACAATAGGTAATCAAATGCTGGCCTAGGTACCACCCGGGTTAGACAAAAGACTTGATGAAGACAGGAGATGTCCTTCCTCTTTCTCATCTTCTGCTGGGCAAGATTTATTGTTCTGGCATTGCTGAGCAATTAGGATCAACAGTGGAGCTATTAATCCATTCTTAAAACAGATGGGTTGCTTGCAGGCTCAGGGTGTGTACGTGTGACTTTCCCACTAAGAAGGAATGAGTTCAGCCTGGCAGGGTAAGCTTGGGTCAGGAAAGCAAGCTGGATTCTGCTGTTGTTAGCCTTAGATTCATGAAGGCAGGCTGGAAACATGGTGGCCTTGCTTCTTCCACGGCAGTGGCCAAGACTGGGCACACAAGGAGCAGCTGGAGCATGTCTTCAGAGACGTAGAATGCAAAGCTGAGGCTTATGGTATTATAAAGTGTAAGCAAAGTCCACTTCTTAGAGCAGATGTGTGAGAGTCAAATCTCCAGGCACCCTGGCAACCACACTGGCGATCACGATGTCCACATGCATGAAAAGTAGGGGGCTTTTCCTCACAGTGAGGTAGGTGGCGCTGAGAGAGCTTGGAGAGAACTGCTCCTGAGAGAACAGCCCTGAAAGAACTGTGACTGGCCCAAGGCCACCCAGCTGGCTGCAGGTGGGGTAGGGGAGGGAATCAAACCCAGTTCTCCAGATTACAATCCACCGCTCTTAACCACTCCATAAGGTTGCCAAGTCTAACTCAAATAATATCTGGGGACTTTGGGGGTGGGGTCGGGAGACCTTGGGGGTAGAACCAGACTTTCACTAAAAGAAATAAGTAAAAAACACAGCAGTGCAGTTCCCCTGAATACAGCCTTCATTTCCTCACCCAAGTAGCTGCAAATCATATATATATATATATATATAACACGCACACACACAGAGAGAAGCAAAAATGAAACAGTTTGCAATCCCACGCTCATGTGGTCTCACTGGGGTAATTTACTCACAAGTCGCTGAACTTCCAATAACACAGGGAAACCAAAGGTCCAAGTTTACCCTTTACTATGCAAACAACCTCTGAAAAGCTTGTACAACAAACAGAGGGTCTGGCCTGCTTTCACAGCTACTGGGAGCAGCCAGGTTGTTCTGCCTGCTCACCCCACCCCCATTCAGACTTAAAGACACAGACACACCATCCAAAAAGGAAGCCTTTGCAAGCTTTCTCCTAGCGTTCTGAAGGGGAAAGGGCACATAGTAGCTGTGGGGGCGGAACTTCTCCCCACTGGCCAGCTGACTGGGGGCGGGAAGGAGCCTGGGAAAGCGGGACAACCCCCACTGGGACCTGGGGATTGGCAAGCCTACCACTACACCAACCTGACAAGTCCCAGGAAAGGGAACTGGAGCAAGGAGGGAGTGTGACAGAATTCTGGATAAGACTGGGCCACTTCCTGTCGGGTGGCCATTTCCGTTTAGTTCTTTTCCCCCATAAGGCTTTGCATCTGTCTCTCTCCAGCCTGGCCAGCTCTCTCAGTACAGCCTGCTCTATTAGAATTGTCTACAGTTCCTAGTTTCAGCCCCGAAGTCATAATTTCTATGATTCCCCCTTAACCCAGAGAGGTTACCCAGAATACCACGATTGTTATTAGAAGAGACTGCAAGACGGCCGGGGCTTCTTGCCTTCACCGACTGAGGCCAACTTCACGCGGTCCTGTGCGAAATGGGTCGGATTATGTCAAATATGGCACAGATTTGATTGACAGTTCCATTGGCTCCTGTGGATGGAAAGACGTTTTAATGTGTGAATTTATTCTCATTCCTGGTTGTTCTGAGCCAACTGCCCTCGTTATGGGTCTAAAGTCAGAGCCACCAAGGCCATCCTCTCTAAACTCACTGTGCACAGTCTTTGAGTATTGAATTTTGGATTAATGTGTACTGCATACTAAATTCTGGATTGGTTTTTGCCTATGGTTTTAATTGTCAAGAAATGGTTTGGGCTTTGGAACGGTTTATTCTCTCTCTCTTTCTGAAACCAGTCGGGGGGGTCGCTTTGTAGGAAAAAAAAGTGCCGAGGCTCATTAGCACAACTCGTTTGTACAACTCATTTGCCTCTGCCACACACCCCTGACAACACCGGAAGGTGGACTAAATTATATCAGCTCAGCATCTACCTGAAAAAGCTTCTTGAATGATAATTGTCATAAGAAAACCTTACTCCCATGTCCCATCATGCTTTTTCAGTGACTTTCTCCTATGTGGTCACAGTGGCATGATGAAGATTTCCCTCTGTCTGTTTTATATGGTTTGGTTATTTTCCAATTTTTTATTATTATTATTTTTGTGAGGAAAAATATTAGAAAGTTTGTCAAATCTGACAAATCCAAGTTTGTCAAATCCAAGACTTTTTTGCTTGGATTACAATTAGAAAAATTTCCAAAGGAAGACAGGACTTTAATTTGGTACTTGCTCTCAGCTGCTAGGACATTGTATGCTGTGGAAACAGAGAAAAATACCAGAGAAATGGGATTGGATTGTGAAAGTTTTATCATGGAGTGAGATGGACAAATTAACTAAAACTTTAAGAGACTATGATTTAGACATATTTAAAAAGGAGTGGAAGAAATTTAAAGGATATATGGAGAAAGAGTGGAATGTAAAAAGACATTGGACAATTTTTTAGTATTAATGAGAGAAGAAAAATATTGAACTTTGATTGGTTAGCGGTACCTTTATAATTGAATTTAAATTTATAACTTCGGGGAAGTCAAATACGGGAGGGGGGGCTGAAATATCATAAGGGTTAGTATAGAAAAGAGACAATTAAATATTGTAACCATATGTTGTTATTAAATTGTTAAAACACAAAAGTTTGTCAAATCTTAGAGTTCAGCAAAATTCTCACAGGGGGTTTGAACAAGGGTTGCCAATCCCCAGGTGGGGGCAGGGGATCCCCCAGTTTGGAGGCCCTCTCCTGCTTCAGGGTCATCAGAAAGTGGGGGGAGGGAAATGTCTACTGGGCACTCCATTATTCCCTATGGAGACCAATTCCCATGGGGTATAATGGAGAATTGATCCACTGGTATCTGTGGGGCTGGGTTTTTTTTAATGTAGAAGCACCAAATTTGCAGCATAGCATTCAATACATATCCTCAAAACACCCTCCAAGTTTCAAAAGGACTGAACCAGGGGGTCCAGTTCTGTGAGCCCCCAAAGAAGGTGCTACTGTCCTTCATTATTTCCAATGGAAGGAAGGCATTTAAAAGGTGCGCAGTCCCTTTAAATGTGATGGCCGGAACTCCCTTTTGGAGTTCAATTGTGCTTGTCACAACCTTGCTTCTGGCTCCACCCCCAAAGTCCCCAGATATTTCTCTAATTGGACTTGGCAATCCTAGTTTGAATAATGGAGCCCAGAATCAAGTTTTTTTCTGGGGGGGGTGGTTCCCCCTCCAGTTTGGTGTAGTGGTTAAGTGCACTGACTCTTATCTGGGAGAACCGGGTTTGATTCCCCACTCCTCCACTTGCACCTGCTGGAATGGCCTTGGGTCAGCCATAGTGGTTAAGTGTGCGGACTCTTATCTGCGAGAACCGGGTTTGATTCCCCACTCCTCCACTTGCACCTGCTGGCATGGCCTTGGGTCAGCCATAGGTCTGGCAGAGGTTGTCCTTGAAAAGGCAGCTGCTGTGAGAGCCCACTCAGCCCCACCCACCTCACAGGGTGTTTATTGTGGGGGAGGAAGGTAAAAGAGATTGTGAGCTGCTCTGAGATGCAGAGTGGAGGGTGGGATATGAATCCAATATCATCATCATCTTCTTCCTCATCTACTTTTTCCATTGAATAGGAGGTGCAGCTGCACAACAATCTCTGGATTCGGACAGCAGGCAGCCAGTCACACCCCCCAGCAGCCTCATTAACCCCTGGAGAAGCCCGTGTCACCCTTTCTATGCTTCTTATGTAGCTTGCTGGCCTTTTGACTTGGGAGGGGGAGCAGCCCAGGAGAGCCCCAGGCGAGCAAGGCCTGCTTGGGCCGGCTAGATCTCTAGCCAGCCCAAACAGGCCTTGCTCATCCAGGGCTCCCCTTTCTTGCATCAGGTTGCTTTTGGCGGGGGGGCAGGGGGGGGTCTCATAATACCTGGAGATTTGGGGGGCGGGGAGCCTGGGGAGGTCAGGGGCTAGGTAGGGGAGGGACCTCAGCGGATCGTAATGCCATAGAATTCATCCTCCAATGTAACCATTTTTCTCCAGGGGAACTTGGTCATCGGGAGATCAATTGTAACAGTAAATCTCCAGGCACTGTCTGAGGGCTGACAACTAAAGTTGCCAAGTCTAACTCAGAAGATATCTGGGGACTTTGGGGGTTGAGTCGGGAGATTTTGGGGGTGGAGCCAGAAGACTTTCACATTCCCAGAAATAAATAAGTAAAACTACAGCAGCTCCCCTGAATACAGGCTTCATTTCTTCAGCCCCAAGCAGCTGCACGTCCCCTGTACGCTCTCTCTCTCTCTTTCACTTACACACACACAGAGCAGCCAAATTAAACAGCTTGCAATCCCACACTTGTGTGGTCTCACTGGGGTAATTCACTCACAAGTTGATGAAGTTCCATGTTCTTCAGACTAACACGGGGAACCCAAAGGTTCTAGTTTACCCTTTACTATGCAAAGGATCGCTGAAAAGACTGTAAAACAAACAGAGGGTCTGGACTGCTTTCGCAGCTACTGGGAGCAGCCATGCTGTTCTACAGGCTCACCCCGCCCCCGTTCAGCCTGACTCCTAGATTTAAAGGCACAGACACACTGTTTAAAAAGCAAGCCTTTCCAAGCATCTTCTTAAGCCTTCCAAAGTGGAAAGGCACATGGTGGCTGTGGGGGTGGGGCTACCCCTCCCTTCCTGATTGGAGGCAGGAAGGAGCCTGAAAAACCGGGAGATTGGCGAGCCTCCTGACAACCCTTTAAATGATCAGGGGTGATCCAAACTGACACAAAACAGCGTGCAAGCTTTGGAGTTCTCCAGGTTTCTCCCTCAGGCTGGACATTACAAAATAAGAGATGGAGGAAGAGAAGGAGAAGTTTCGAGCCATGCTGTTAAAGGCTCTTTCTCTCCGGCATCCCTTTGATGGCAGGGCAAATTCTGTCTCCTGTGATCAAAGGGTGGAAAAAAAACCCCAAACTAAGCCTCTGTGTTGGAATTACAAAAGGCCAGCAGTGCTTCCAGAGACAGCTGCATTCACTGATTAATAGATAGCTCAAAGAAAACAGGGAGGATACAGAAACTGCCCTCCGTGGCACTGGAAACTGCTAATCCCAAAGAGCAGAGAGCTGCAAAAAACAGCGATCAAAGGTGTGTATTGTTGCACAAAAACGGTGATCTGTCGCAGCCAGCGAGTGCCAGGGACACGGCATCGGCCCTCAAATTGCAGCTCTGCAATCACTGAGTTTTGTTCTGACGCCACAAAAGGATAGATCTCAAATGACGGCTGCGCTTGCTTTAGCCTTCAAAGAACCAGGCCGCCGGGCTTTTCATCCCCCCTTTCTAAACCTGTCGTTGATGGGTACCTTCAAAAGACAGCCCAAGTCTCTCAAAACAACACACTTCTGTTGGACCAGCTGCATTCCATCTTGGATTTTTTCTGAGCTGGGTGACCTCCAAACTGGGAAAGCCAGTTTGGTGTCGTGGTTAAGCGTGCAGACTCTTATCTGGGAGAACCGGGTTTGATTCCCCACTCCTCCACTTGCACCTGCTGGAATGGCCTTGGGGCAGCCATAGCTCTGGCAGAGGTTGTCCTTGAAAGGGCAGCTGCTCTGAGAGTCCTCTCAGCCCCTCCCACCTCACAGGGTGTCTGTTGTGGGGGGAGAAGGTATAGGAGATTTTAAGCCGCTCTCAGTCTCTGATTCAGAGAGAAGGGCAGTGTATAAATCTACAGTCTTCTTCTTGATTCCCTGCTCCTCCAATTGCACCTGCTGGCATGGCCTTGGGTCAGCCATAGCTCTGGCAGAGGTTGTCCTTGAAAGGGCAGCTGCTGTGAGAGTCCTCTCCAGCCCCACCCACCTCACAGGGTGTCTGTTGTGGGGCAGGAAGGTAAAGGAGATTGTGAGCCGCTCTGAGACTCTCCAGAGTGGAGGGCGGGATATAAATCCAGTATCTTCATCTACCTCACAGGGTGCCTGTTGTGGGGGAGGAAGGTAAAGGAGATTGTGAGCCGCTCTGAGGCTTTTTGGAGTGGAGGGCGGGATATAAATCCAATATCTTCATCTTCCTCACAGGGTGTCTGTTGTGGGGGAGGAAGGTAAAGGAGACTGTGAGCCGCTCTGAGACTCTTTGGAGTGGAGGGCAGGATATAAATCCAATATCTTCATCTACCTCACAGGGTGCCTGTTGTGGGGCAGGAAGGTAAAGGAGATTGTGAGCCGCTCTGAGACTCTTTGGAGTGGAGGGCGGGATATAAATCCAATATCTTCATCTACCTCACAGGGTGTCTGTTGTGGGGGAGGGAGGTAAAGGAGATTGTGAGCCGCTCTGAGACTCTTTGGAGTGGAGGGCGGGATATAAATCCAATATCTTCTTCTTCTTCTTCCCAGGCTCCAAATATCTGGAGGAACGAGTGAAGGTCCTCAAAGGTCCGGAAGACCACATTGCCAACCTGAAGTGCCTGGTGGTGCTCCCAGAAAGTCTCAGGGGAGGGGCTGTGGCTCAGTGGTTAAAGCATCTGCTAGGTGTGCTGAAGGTCTCCGGTTCAATCCCCAGCATCTCCAGGTGAACAGAGCAGGGAGTAGGTGATGCGCAGGGGTGGAATTTTAACAGGAGCTCCTTTGCATATTAGGCCGCACCCCCCCCCCCTGTTGTAGCCAATCCTCCAAAAGCTTACAAGGCCCTTTTTTTGTAAGCTCTTGGAGAATTGGCTACGTCAGGAGTGCGTGGCCTAATATGCAAAGGCGCTCCTGCTAGAATTTCACCCCTGGTGATGGGAAAGACCTTGCCCTGAGACTCCAGAGAGCCACTCTCAGTCTGAGTAGACAATACTGACCTTGATGGGCTGAGGGTTTGGTTCAGTAGAACGCAGCTTCATATTGGCTCAGTGGTAGAGCCTCTGCTTTGTATAGGGTTGCCAAGTCCAATTCAAGAAATATCTGGGGACTTTGGGGGTGGAGCCAGGAGACTTTGGGGGTGGAGCCAGGAGACATTAGGGGTGGAGCCAAGATCAAGGCTGCGACAAGCATAATTGAACTCCAAAGGGAGTTCTGGCCATCACATTGAAAGGGACGGCACACCTTTTCAATGCCTTCCTTCCATAGGAAATAATGAAGGATAGGGGCACCTTCTTTTGGGGCTCATAGAATTGGACGCCCTAGTCCAATCGTTTTGAAACTTGGGGGATATTTTTTGGGAGAGGCATCTCAAGAGGGCGAGGCAGTTGGCTCCCTTCTTGGAGCGCAGCGACCTAGCAACTGTGATCCACGCAACGGTCACCTCGAGACTAGACTACTGCAATGCCCTCTACATGGGGCTGCCCTTATACCGAACACGGAAACTTCAGGTAGTCCAGAACGCGGCGGCCAGGCTGCTAGTGGGACTACCACGGTGGGAACACGTGCGGCCTGGGCTGCGGGATCTGCACTGGCTGCCAGTTGTGTACCGTGTTCGCTATAAAGTGCTGGTCATTACCTTTAAAGCCCTATATGGCCGAGGACCTGCCTACCTAAGGGACCGCCTCTCCCCATATATCCCCCAGAGAGCACTAAGATCCAGTTCTCAAAATCTGCTAACAATCCCTGGGCCAAGAGAGGCTAGACTGAAGACTACCAGGGAGCAAGCCTTCTCCGTAATGGCCCCTCGATGGTGGAACCATCTTCCAGAGATGATACGAGCCCTGCGGGACCTGAACCAATTCCGCAGGGCTTGCAAAACATTTCTTTTCCAGCTTGCCTTTGAAATAGAACCCGGCTAAACTGACGTGTAGTTACCTAGCCATCTTGTGGACATCATAACTTATAGTATTTATAGCACCTATTTTATCTATTTTATTTAATTATTTATGTAACTGATTATATTTAAATTGTTGTGTATATTGTTTTATCTGAATCATGGAATGCCATGTCTGTAAGCCGCCCTGAGCCAGCCTTTGGCGGGGGAGGGCGGGATATAAAAATAAATTTATTATTATTATTATTATTATTATTATTATTATTAGATGCTCTACTGAAAATTTGGTGCCTCTACCTTAAAACAGCCCCCCCCCCAGAGCCCCAGACACCCGTGGATCAATTCTCCATGATTTTCTATGGGAATAAATCTCCATAGGGAATAACAGAGTTCCCAGCAGACATTTCCCTCCCCTCCCCCCGCTTTCTGAAGTGGGGGGAGGGCCTCCAAACCGGGGCATCCCCTGCCCCCACCTGGGGATTGGCAACCCTAGCTTGGTAAGCAGAAGGTCCCAGGTTCAATCCCCGCCATCTCCAACTAAAAAGGGTCCAGGCAAATAGGTGTGAAAAACCTCAGCTTGAGGCCCCAGAGGGCCACTCTCAGTCTGAGTAGACGATACTGACCTTGATGGACCAAGGGTCTGGTTCAGTAGAAGCAGGCCTTGAATTCAGCAGAAGCTCACAGGAACCTTTCGAAGGGCTCCCCCTCCTCCTCCCCACCTAAATGCAGAACTTTACATTTATCCCTGTAAAGTTCGTTGTATCGGTTTCAGCCCAGTTTTCCAGCCTGTCAAGGTCATCCTGTATCCTGTTTCTGATCTCATATGCATATGCTCCGGGATCTGTTTGTAGCTGGGAGAGAACTTGGCTGACCTGGGCTGGAGGTTCTGTGAGCTCCTGCTAGAGTTGCAAAGTCCAACTCAAGAAAAATCTGGGGATTTGGGGGGTGCAGCCAGGAGACATTGGGGGTGGAGCCATAAGCAAAGTTGTGACAAGCACAACTGAACTCCAAAGAGAGTTCTGGCCATCACATTTAAAGGAACCGCACACCTTTTAAATGCCTTCTCTACATTAGAAATAATGGATAGGGGTACCTTCTTTTGGGGTTCATAGAATTGGACCCCGTGGTCCAATTTATTTGAAACTTGGATCGCATTTTGAGGAGAGTCATTAGATGCTATGCTGAAAATTCAGTGCCTCAACTTCAAAAAACAGCCCCTCCAGAGTCCCAGATACCCCCAGATCAATTCTCCATTATTGCCTATGGGGATCGATCTCCATAGGGAATAATGAAGTGCCCAGCAGACATTTCCCTCCCCACCCCCGTTTCTGATTACTCTGAAGCTTTGATTGGCATCTCCCACCTGGGGACTGGCATCTCTACTCATGAGTTGCTGAACTTCCAACTTCTTCAAACTAACACAGAGCAACTGACCTCTGAAAAGATTATGCGACCAAGAAAGGGTGTGGGCTGCAAACAACCTCTGCAAAGATTGTGCAACCAATGAAGGGTCTGGGCTGCTTTCACAGCCATGCTATTCTGCCTGCTCCCCCGCCCCCCTTCAGCCTTAAAGACACAGATGCACCATCCCAAGAGGAAGCCTTTCCGGTGGAGTCTGAAGCCTCAGGAGGTGGAAAGGCACATGGGGGCTGTGAGGGCGGGGCTTGCCCCTACTGGCCAGCTGACTGGAAGGAGCCTGGGAAAGTGGAAGAACTCCCCACTGGGACCTGGGGATTGGCAAGCCTAGCTCCTGCTGAATTCAAGCCCTGCTTATAGAATCAGAGAGCTGGGAGATGTATAGAGGCCAATGCAGAGTCAGCTTAGAGCCTCCCCCACCAAGTGAGGGGGAGCTCACCCCCTTCCTAGGTAGTCAATTCCAGTGTTGAACAACTCTTACTGTTCAGCTCAGTCCCATAGTCACAGGAGGGCCTGTGGGGGCACTTCCCCCCAACTTCCAGACTTGGCCCCCTGACTTTTAAAATCCTGGCTACAGCCCTGGTTCAGCTTTGACTGATGAGTCCTGGTCCATCAAAGCCAGCCCAGAAAAGGAGAGAGAAGTCATATTTGGAGACAAAACATATAGAAGAGACTGGCTTTATACCCTGCCCTTCACTTGGAGTCTCAGAATGGTTTACAAGTGCCTTCCCTTCCTCTCCCCACAACAGGCACCTTGTGAGTAGATGGGGCTGAAAGAACTCTGAGAGAACTGTGATTGACCCAAGGTCACCCAGCTGGCTGCTTACAGAGGAGTGGGAAAATCAAACCCAGTTCTCCTAGATTAGAGTCTGCTGCTCTCTCTCTCTCTCTCTCTCTCTCTCTCTCTCTCTCTCTCTCTCTTTAATTTATTTTTAAAAAATATATATATTTAATTGTGTTTGTCTGCATCCTTTATAAAGTTTATATCGTTGCCAAAAGTATGTTTGCAACTTAACAGAATCAGGTTTGAACACCACCTGAACAGCCTACTCAAGATTGCTACAGCACAGACATTGTCTCCAGATCTTGAGGCAAGAATTCAGTGCAAGAGGTGTCCGTTATCCGAAACGGTTAAGCAAAATATTGGAAGAGTGCTACTCTTTTAAGCACGTTATAAGTTTTTTTCTTTCTTTTAAATTTGTGTTTGTCTGCATCCTTTATAAAGTTTATATCTCTGCTCCTTGGCATTACATTCTATGACACACAAGGCCCAGCTTGACAAGGTCTCGTTTATGTCAGATCTGACCCTCCTAACGAATGAGTTCTACACCCCTGTTCTACAATGTTGGAGCTGGCCAGAGATGTCAAGGGGGTACCACAGTTTATGTTGACCCATCTTGCCTTATTTAGTTAGTTAGTTAGTTCCATTTATATCCCGCCCTCCCTGCCAAAGGCTCAGGGCGGCTTACATATTCATGCATATGCATGGGTATAACGTATAATAAATAGGATAAAAACCCTAAAACAATTTAACAACCAAAGCTTCCAGGTTTTCACGGCTGGTAACATCATTAGGGTTTGTAGAATCTTTCGGGCTCAAGTGCCGTGTTCTCCTGGAGAAAGTTTTTCTTCCAGACGTTTCGTTCTCGGCTGCAGAGAACATCCTCAGTGGCGTTGCAGCCGGTTGCAATTCCGGCTGCAACGCCACCGAGGATGTTCTCCGCAGCCGAGAACGAAACGTCTGGAAGGAAAACTTTCTCCAGGAGAACACGGCACTTGAGCCCGAAAGATTCTACAAACCCTAATTTAACAACCATAAACAAAATAAACATTTACATGCCTACGTTTCGGCGCTATGTCCCTGACAAAGCCAAAGCAGACAAGGAAAGGGGTCGAAAAATGACCATCCCCAGCTTCCGGCCTCATCCACTTTTCAAAATT